>NC_090855.1:12707500-12930000 GCF_024217435.2 Syngnathus scovelli
AAGAGCGACAATGACACGCCGCTTAGCGGCCGCGTCAGCATTAGCGAGGACTTCACCTTGACCATCACTTCGGTCCAACCCTCCGACGGCCTCGCCTACTTCTGCTCGGTCACTGCCGGACCCGCCGGCAATGGAGAAGGCGCCACCGAGCTCAAAGTCTTCTGTACGTCTACCTTAGTTGCTTGCAGATTGCAAACATGCCAACCCATGCAATGTGAAATTTTCAAATTCAAGCGGATGCCTGTATTACAACGTTGTGGGGGTGGAGTTCGCCATTAAAATCCCTCGCGCTAACTCCAAACGATGCAAGTAAAAGTATGAAGTGTGTCTAATCCGGGACGACCGTGGGTGGTCCAAGGACACACGTGGAGTGGGGGGGGGGGCTCGAGCCCTCTGAGTGTTATTTAGGTGACATGTATGAGACATGACAGGTGTGATGGAACTTTCCATCAATTGTGTCAAGAATGATTAACTGGCGCTTAATTGAACTTAGTAAAGAAAATTGCTGAGCGTGTATGGCCGGACGACGCTCGTCACGACGGAATAGTTGCTGAATTCTGACCAAGACCCACTTATGGCTGAGGTTATAAATTGAACCAAATGGCATGCACAACCTTTCGACATCAATCAAAAAGAATCTCCATTTGCATCATGTTTTGTATTGAAGTTTCCATTTCCACATAAAGGATAGCATACCAACGTTGGCCTTTTAGCTAGTCGATCACAATTTTCTTTCTCTAACTAGAGATAGTAAAAAGAGATCTTGAATTCTAGCTTCTACTCCAAACTAGTGCTACCATGTTATGCATTAACTGTGTTGGTTTCGTCAGTGGTGAGTGGACGCCTTTTGTTAACAGTGGTGTTGGACCTCACCGCAATGAAGTGCCATTTGGTTTCGAGCACTTAAAGGAAAAAAAACGTAGACCGCAGTTATTCAACGGTCACGTTTGCCTGCTGGAATCTACAAGAGGGGAGGATGAATTACTACATGACGTCTGTCGTGTTTTTACGGTCTCCTCCTGAAATCTGAGCTATGCTGCTTTCTGGGCTTTGCAATCGCTAGTAAATGATTGCTAAGAGAAAAATATCATGAGAGATCTTCTCAAATGAATTCAGAGATTTGACGTCACATGTTCAAAAAAAAAGTGAAAGGCTGTGCTGGACTCTGTTATGTGTACAGTATGTGTGTATATGTATTAGCTGGCTTTTTAAAGAGAGCTTATTTGTTATTGTAAGATTTTTACTGCTGCCAGTGCTAACGTGACCTTGCATGCAAGCTGGAGAAATACTCAGGGAAATACAGGGGAATCTTGCACCTGTGCGATTGTTTTTATAACATCAGGATTGTTTTTTCTTTTTTTTTTCTTTTTGTGTGTGTTACGTTTTGCATGTGTGGAAGAACGTGGAGCAGGATATTTACTGCTCAACTGAATTAACAAGGTCAGGAGCCAGCGTTGGATGGCTGCACTGTTTTATGTGTGCTTGGGTCTCAGGGTTAAAAGTGCGAGTGTTGCTTCCTCTGAATCGTCATGATACAATCATTTATCGTCATGCTCATCTTCCTCTGTTTTATTTTCCCTCCCTCAGTTGCTCCAGAGAACCCCATCATCACAAAGGCGTCAACGCAAGCCATTTCTGTGGGGCAGCCTGGCAGCTCCGAGGTGTGTATCCGTTGTGTGTGTGCGTGCGGCGGTACACCTGCACAATCTGATGACAAGAGCCTCCTTTATGATGATAATTTACTTCTTGTTTTTAATTACGTTTGTATTATAGCTTGGCCTCAGCTAAAATCCCAATTTGCAAATTGTGTTGACACTGGTGAAAAACCTACGAATGGATGTGATCCTTACTCATTGAACTTTTCAGAAAAAAAAAAAAAAACATAAATTAAAAAATCCAATTTGATCCAAATGGTAAATGGAATGCACTTACCATAAAAATGCTTTATCTCCAATAAATAGTGCCTAAAGCATTTTATAAAGCCTGACGTTTCATTATAGTAAAAGTCATCTGTTGGACTGCAAAGTACAACAGCTTACGCTTGTAACTCTGAAAAATGTTTCTTTTAAGCTTGAAATGGCTCACTTTAACCTGGGTGGGGTTTTGCGCCTTCCTGTTGGTGTTGTAAATGTTGAAATTCACATCCTCCTTTCCCTAGAATGATACGAACGAACAGTAACTCCTTTGGTCCTGTCAATCAGATCGGTAACTGCGTCACGATGAATGGACACCCACAGCCAAGAATCATCTGGTTTAAGGATGGCCAGCCCCTTGCCGAGGTCAAGGACCGGAAAGAAAGTAAGTAGACAAATAACACGTCCATCATTTTTGAAGTCATAACTCACGCAGTCGCTCTTGTTCGGAAAGAGACCTACATGATTCCGTCTCTGGTGAAGGAGGCGTCGGGCCTGTACACCATCAAGAGCACGCTCTACATGCAGCCCACCAAGGCTGACAAGGACTCGGTGTTCCAGTGCACAGTGGAGTATCGCATGCCGGGAGACCAAATCAAGCAGAAGACGTCCGACACCATCGACCTCAACCTCTACTGTGAGTGCGCACGACCACAGGCCATCTTTGAAAATGTTCGATGAGCGCAACTGCTGTTTTATTGTTATTTCAACTCCTGTTTTGTTGTTCTTACTATCGTACATCCTTTGTGACTGATAACTAGCGTGTTAACCAACTGAGAGTGAATGAGAGCCATGTCAGGCAGAAAAATACATAAATACAATAACCAAAAGGTGATTAAAATTATTTCCATTTTTGGTATATAGCCATTTATGATATAAGCTCATCACGTTTGGTCAGGATTCTTATGCATAACGTCTTTGTGGAATGCTAGCTAGCAACTTGTGTTGTTTCTCTTGAACTGCACTAAAAGTGCAACAAGTAGACTAAATTGTTTCTGTTTCCTTTATACCTTGAACCTAGTTCTATATTAGACAAAGTTTTTTTATTTGTTTTCTTTGTCTTTTTTAACACCTGCCAAAGTCCGCGCTCACTAGCTAAAGTTACCATTGTGTTTGGAAGTTGATTTTATTATAATATAGCCACCGTGACAGCCTCTGCGCGTCATTTAACTGATTCTTGGGTGGCGTTGTGCTTGGTCTACCACCGCAGAAGACGAAGAATGTGGAGGATGAGGCGAGGAAAGAGGAGTCACTGGGAAAGTGCTTGTGGAATGCTTTGTACATCTCCTACTGACGATTTTCAGTGTGGCGCTGGAAAGTCACCCCATTGAGAAATTCTCACCTGTTTCCTCCCGACGTTTGTCTTTGTCCATCTAGACCCCTCGGAGACAGCGACCTTTACCCTGCTCAACACCGGCCCCGTCAAAGAGGGCGATAACGTCACCATGAAGTGTGAGACTGACGGAAACCCTCAGCCTGAGTTCGACTTCACCAAAGACGTATACATTTTTGACATTTTTTTTAAATCTTATCTGGAATACAAATTAAAATTTGTTTTTCTTTTTTTTTTTCTTTTTTTGGGTCAATCCTCCAGGACAAATTCATAGCAGCCCAGGGCGGCCTTCTAGCGTTGCAATCGGCCAAGCGCACCGACTCTGGCGTGTACACGTGCAAGGCCATCGACTTTGACAATCTGGACGCTGAACTGACGGGCCAAATCACCCTCAACGTGCACTGTGAGCAGGTTCCACATGTAGCGTTTATACACAGTGAACACAGTTTTGAAGCATGTAAATGAACTGCAAATTATTTTACGGACTTTGCGTGTGTTCGAGTAACTTAATATCTCCTCTATTTTCCAATTGTCTGAACTACGATTCCAAAGTTTGATTTTTCATTCGTTAGCAGTTGTTTACATACAGCGACGGAGTATGTGACGGAGTCACAGTAAAAATCCTTCTCAACGCAATGATCACTCACGAATGCAACTTTTTTTACTGATCGCAAAAATTTGGCCAAAATATCGTGTGTCCCGCTTAATGCGTGGAAAGGACAGAAAGGTCCGAGCATCCGATGGGATTATTCACGCTTCAGGCGTCGCTTTAAAGTCGTCCCAATTTGATCCACACCAAGAGGAGATAACCTCGGAATTGTGCGGAACGGGCTTAGTGCAAATTGGGCGCAACTTCAGAGAAAGGGCCATTCGCTTTGTACTTGCAAATATTACGCTTTGTGTAACCCTCTTAAGAGCTTTATTACATGCTTGCCAAAGCTCTTAATTGATTTTTTTATTCTCTCTCTGCATGTCAGACATGGATCTGATGAATGTGACCCCAGCCAAGCCTCAGGTTGTCATGCTCGGAGACACCGTGGGATGGCAGTGCAAGACCAAAGCCTCGGCCCCTCATACAGTGCAATGGAAAAAGGTGAGCCGGCAAACGTGCGCTCCTCCTTAGCAGCGCGGTCATCACTTGGCATTTGGACAAGTATTTGATGTGACATTTCATTTTCGGGCTTGAGGAGCAGGTGCCAAGCAAGATTGGGTGACCCTTGAAAACAAACTGAAAATGTAGCCCTCGAAGCTGCGTTCACATAGCAACGGGATAGTTTGTGGGGATTTCTATCATGAGTAGACTCGCCAAAAAAAAAAAAAAATCACAAAAAGGCCTCAAGAGACTGAAAAGACACAAGAGGTCTGTCATTTTGCTTTCAAGAGGCCATTTCTCCAAAGAGGAGACTAAGAGCGGCAGTAGAAAAAATAAATAATAATAATCTAAAAGAAATATGCCTTCCACGGGACTTTTATTTTTCTCTGTAGTGTAAATTGGGGGGGAAAATGATTTCATTCTCATATCAGCAGTTGCAATTTGCATTGTATATAAATTTAATGATATAAACCAAAGGAAGGGTGGGTGGCCGTAATGACGCAGCAGCTTACATGGTCCTTGTTTCCGTCCATGCAGGGCTCTGAGGTTCTCTCCCAGGACGGGACCCTCTCCATAACAGCCGACTCCTACGAGAAAGACGGAGAGTACGAGTGCGTCGGGGCCGTGCCGTCCGTGCCGGGACTGACGGCCCGGGCTAGCGCTGCCCTCACCATCAGAGGTAGCATGAGCAGATACCAACAAAACTCACTGTTTATGGTTAGGGGGGCATTACACAACAGATGCATAATCAACTGGATGCTAAGAATGCGTGTTAGCCACCTCGGCTGTGGCTCAGGAAGGATGCGGCGTGGTGGGAGGAAGCAGCCAAGCCAGGGTGTGGGACGGAAACCTTTTGTTCATGCCCTGACCCCCGTCCGTCCGCAGGACAGCCCGTGATCGAGACGCCGATTGTCGGGGAGGTGGCCAACGTAGGAGATATGGTGTCCCTCAGGTGCTCCTCCTACGGCTTCCCCGTTCCACAGTTCATCTGGAAGCCATCGGGGAAAGAGGTAAATGGCTCACTCAAACTGTACAAGTGTTGAATTTCAAGGGAGCTCTGTCGAACATTTGATAACAATACCATTTCTTCGGGTAAACAAAGCTGCTGAAACAGACCGGTGGAACTTAGAAGTGATTTGGTGTGCCTGGGGCGAGCTTGGCTCGTACGTGACCTGACCTTTGTTTTGTCATTTGGTCCCGCAGTCTGTGATGGTGGAGGGTAACAAGGCGGTGAGCACCGTCGTCCTGCCGGCCAGTGCCGTCGTCATGAAGGACGGCGTGACCTGCGAGGTGGCTAATGAGTACGGCACCGATAGCAAAACCTTCAGTGTATCTCTCAAAAGAGGTCAGACACCATTTTGAAGAACTTGTTCACATCACTTGGTTGTGAGTCGCGCGTGGCTCACCGTAACATAGCTGGTGAACTAGCAGCTAGCAAAACTAGCAGGTGGCAAGCTAGCAGCTAGCGTTCTTATTTTGAAAAAAAATGTTGACCTTCTACTAATTTCAGCACATTCCGTTTCATGTTAACAGTCTTGATGCTGTTCTTTGTGTTTTCCCTCACCCCCGTCACCCATTCTCTTCTTCTTCTTCTTCTGTCTTTTCGCAGTTCACAACTCCGCCGACAGAGGTAGAGCCTTCTCCCTCCTCCGCCTCCTCTTCTTGTCCCTCCTGCTTTCAGGACTCTTTCCTTTACAGACCCTGTCATTTTAGTACACCCCCTCCCCACCCGACCCCTTCCCTCTGTCTTACACACACACACACACACACACACGCACACACACACACACACACACACACACACACACACACACACACGCACACACACACACACACACACGCACGCACGCACGCACGCACACACACACACATGCACACACACGCACGCACACACACACACACACACACACACGCACGCACACACGCATGCACACGCATACACTGCTGCACTGCAATCCTGTACATTAGCCCTCTTGCTAGCAACCACTGTGGATATTGTATATTGTCCTTCTTTTTCTTCTCTTGTCACCTTTGTAATGTCTGTCAGATATTTTATGGATGCTACAACACGTCTTTTGTGGCCCTCAGGGGACAATAAAGGACTCTATTCTATTCTATCCCTTCCTTTCCACTCTGTGCGTCTGCTTTGGTCCACTATTGTAGTTGCACGCTCGTCGTCTTTTCTTCTCCGTTTGTGTGTTACGGCGGTTGCTTTGCTAAGCTACTGGACTGAGCCACTTTCTTTTTCTCAAAGTGCTGCTCTCTGGAAACCCTGTGCTTAAGTCAGGTCTGTAACCGCTAAATTCACTCTTGTGCTCTTTTTGTGTGTTGACTCTGTCTCTGCATACACAATGTGGTACATTTGTGTCTTGACAAGAGCTGTTTGTGTACGCATGCTTGTATTACTGTTGTTGTGGGGACAGACGTCATTGTCTGACTTTTATGACTTGATTTTTTTCAACTTTAAAAACCTTTTTTAACTTTGACAGTAGTCGGACCAAAACCTCCACTCATGTTTACCTTTCAATTGAATTAAAAAAAAAAAGAACTACCGTATTTTTCGGACTAAAAGTCGCTCCGGAATATACGTCGCATTAGCCATAAAATGCACAATAAAGTGAAAAAAAACATATATGTATAAGTCGCTCCGGAGTATAAGTCGCATTTTGGGGGAAATTTATTTCCATGAACATGAACGAGCAACAACAGGCTAAACGATAAGTATGCTGATGTGACATAAACACAAACAAAGAGCTGAGAACGGCCCTGACGTAACATTCAGAGTTATTCAAATAACTATTACATAAATAACACGTTTATCAAACTATCTGTGTCAATCCAATTCATTAAATCCATCGATTGTACTTTATGGAAACAATGCCGCGTATGCGCCGCGCCGCTGACATCTAAATATTCTAAATATTCCACAGACACATATAACGATATATAAAGTATATATCAAATAACTATCATATAAACAACAATATTATCAAACCATCTGTGTCACTCCAAATCATTAAATCCATCGATCAAATTCCTTGTCCTGTCAACAACGCCGCGCGTGCCCCGCTGATGTCAGCCTCGTGTAGCGTTATCAAAGTACCAGGAAAGACGTGGGTTTGGTAAACGGCTCTTTATTTAACAAAACAAGAGTTCAACGAGCCAACAACTACTGAACTGTAACGATAAAAACATATACAAGTTGCTACACGAAATAAAATATATCAAATAACTATAACATGAATAGTTCACCGCCACACGGCCCCAAGCACCGGCGTCGACTTCCAGGCATGTGGCGGCGTGGACTTCCATCCCCGGAGGTGGCAATTCCAGCGGTGGTAGGACCGGGCGTGCGTAAAAACCATCCACCGTCCCCGGACAGCCACCCGGCCAAGCGCCGGCCCCCGACTTCCATCCACGTAGGTGAAAGAAAGCTCCATAGAGTAGGACAGGGCATGCGTAAAAGCCATAATAGTTTTTCAAACCCTCTGTGTCACTCCAAATCATTAAATCCTTCAAACTCTTCGTCCTCCGTGTCACTTACAAACAAAGCCGCTAATGATGTACGTGGGGCCCTTGGTCATCTTTGTCATCTCGTGATCGAATCCTTTGTCCATTATGTAAACAACCGCCGCGCCGCGCACGTCACTTGCAGTTCAAACAACAGTAATCCCTTGCTACATCGTTGTTTGTTTATTATGGTTTCACTTTTTTTTTTAAATTTTGAAAATTTGTGAAAAAAATCACATATAAGTCGCTCCTCAGTATAAGTCGCCCCCCCACCCAAACTATGAAAAAAAAAAAAAAACGCGACTTATAGTCCTAAAAATACGGTACTACTGTATTACTGAAACAGTTAGGAGGGTGCGGGTTCGATTCCACCTCCGGCCCTCCCTGTGCGGAGTTTGCATGTTCTCTCCGAGCCCGCGTGGGTTTTCTCCGGGCACTCCGGTTTCCTCCCACATCCCAAAAACATGCTTGGTAGGCCGATTGATCACTCCAAATTGTCCCTAGGTGTGAGTGCGAGTGCGAATGGTTGTTTGTCTCTGTGTGCCCTGCAATTGGCTGGCAACCGGTTCAGGGTGTCCCCCGCCTACTGCCCGATGACAGCTGGGATAGGCTCCAGGACGCCCGCGACCCCCGTGGGGACTAAGCGGTTCAGAAAATGGATGGATGGATGGATATCTATTTATATAAGAATACCTCATTACATTATCTATTTATTTCTTCATATATATTCCAAATATTTCCGAATTGCTGCCTGCAGTAGTATCCAATTTAAGGGACGACATTACTCAACTGTGAGCCGTTTTGTACTTCTCATATCCATCTGGAAATAAAATCTTCCCTTGCGGCAAAACTTGACACAGCGGTTACAGCCTACCTAAAAACGACAAAAGATTAGCATCAAATAGTATCGCGGCGTCATGTCCCCACAAGCCCAGTGATAGAAGTGCGCTTGGGGTGGCGGCTTGGTGATGTCGTCGCCGTCGCGTTGTGTCGTCGCCGTCATGGCTGCTCAGCAGCTTGATTGTTGTTAATATGCAGGTCCCATTTTTTGGGGTCCCATCACATTTCAGTCTTATGCATTTGAGACTAACTCCACATCCCCAATCCCTGCTCCCTCTTCTCTTCCCCTGTTTGGACCGCCATCTGCCCGCCTCCCCATCCTCATTTACCATTGAATAAATTCTCCTCCTAACGCTCCCCCCACCCGCCCCAAATCAAATCACGATAACTTTCCCATACCCCGTAAATTCTTCCTCCACTACGATCACCCCCCCCCCCCCCCCCTGCCCTCCCTTCCACCCGGTCATTGCGACGCCGCAGCTAACCAGCAGCAGGGCGGTTCCAGCGGGGTGGTTATCGCCGTGGTGGTGTGCGTGCTGCTGCTCCTGCTGCTGGTGGCCCTCATCTACTTCCTCAACAAGAAGAGCAAGCTGCCCTGCTCCAAGAAGGACACAAAGCAAGTGTAAGTCTCTGCAAATCCATTTCTGCAAATACATTTTGCAATTGACAGTCTTGTTCCATATTTCTAATAAATCGTTTACCTATATACTGTATTGGGAACAGCATTGAAGTTTATCGGCAACATAAATCACGAACATTCTGCTTAGCTTAATGTTAACCACCAATGCACAACACCATCCATGGGCTAACTCATAGCATTGACTGTTGTTATAGTGGTGTTATAGACAGATGGACAACAGCAATACTCACAGACATACGTATATTCTTTATCCTCTTCTAAAAATAACTCATTGCAGTTTAATAACAGTAGTTGGGTTAGTATCTTGTTAACCACCAAGCCCCTTGAAAATCTGTCACTAACCAAAACAGCAGAACCGCCAAGGCATATTAACTCCTCTCCTGCATCCTCTCCAGGGCGGACACTGAAGTGAACAATGACATCGTCGTTGAGATGAAGACTGACAAGGCCAACGAAGAGGCCGGCCTCCTCAACAAGAGACCGCCCGCAGAACAGGTGAGCTCACAAACGTGGGAAAATAGAATATTAGGGAGTCGATGGATTTTCTTGCTGGGGTCTTAGCATCACTTGGTTGATGTTTTGTGCTCGGGGCAAAGCCACATCTAATTGAAGAAACTTCACCAAGCAGTACTTATAATGAGGTGGACGAACCAACGTCGACCGCGTCTGGTAAAGTGCGCGTCTCGTCAGCCGTCCCTCGCTCAGACAGATTGAAAACGTTGCTGCAGCTCGTTTCGTAAATGCCCTGACGCATGTTAGACATCTCGTCAAAGTCGTGACAGCTGCTCTTTGGTGCCTGGCAGGAAACTGACACACTCCCTTTAGCGTCATGCCTGAAGTCCAAGTGGTGTTCTTCGTTTTTTTTAAAGTCAGTCTAAGTGAAATTATATCCTCACGCCACGCTGTCAGTTGGGAGACAATGTGCTGCCTTTTGACAGTCACGCTTCTCTCTTGCCTCCCTCCCGCAGTGATGAACGAAGATCGGCAGAGGGACCAAGGAAAGAGGCTCGACAGTTATGAAGAAAAAAAACCATCACCGATTTGTATTTGCTACGCTTTTAAAGGGGAGCGGAGAGCCAAAGTCGACTGGCATCACCCAATAATGCTTTCATGAATCAATTACATATTTGGCTGACTCCCTGGCAGAGTAGTGCAATGGTGTGCCATCAAAAGTACTTGAAATAATGTGGCCCCAATACAACATTGTCACACTGCTGTGCCCCGGAGTCTGCACTTCAAACAAATCACTGCTTGTGTGTGTGTGAAATTTTATGGACATTCTGTCTTTTCCCACCTCCATAATCAAGACTGTTTGCTTTCATTTCTGCTTTGCTTTGGCAACCTTTGATGGCATCATGCATATTTACACTGTTTTCAAAAGTATTGGGACATCTGCTTCTGGCTGGATTCACACTGCGGGAACAATTTTAATTTCATGCTCACATCACATTTTTTGGACAGTCAATTACAATTTTACACAAAAATCACATGACATAACATTTCATTGATTTAAATGAGAGTAGCCTTGGCTGTCATCTGCAACTATTGTCTTGGGCGCACCTCCAATGTAGCATATTTACAATTTGTTTAATTTCCTCACTTTAAACTGTGGTCTAGATTAGCTGAGGGTGGGTTTTTTTTTTGTGTTGTTTAGGCAGATGCGGGTGGGCACTATACATCTGGCATCAAATACGGATTTGACCCCACTCCCTTTCTTTTCCAGATATATTGTGAGCTTCGAGGCCAGCCAAGCTATTTCCAACATATTCTTTTGTAGTTATAGAAATTTGCTTTGTCCACTTTTCCCCTTGACTTCTTTCCTCTCAGTTTTTGTCCTCATTTTTTGTAATTCCAAAACTGATCGGCGCTGCAAGCATTTTTTTTTAGCAGAATGAAACCGTTCGACAGAAATTGCAGGGACGAGGAGGTCCAAGCTGGGACAATCGCTCGTCATTTGAGGGCTAGGCCATTATGATGGGAAGTTTGCCAAATTTGTTTTTAGTTTTTGTTATTCCGGGGATTTATTGCTGCATTATTTTAAGATGTTGAAAATGTCACAACAGCAAATCAGATTTTTGGGTATGTGTGTGTGTGTGTGTGGGGAGGGCGGTATTGATGATACGATAGCGACTTGATGTGACCGTTCACTTTTGTTGTACACTGGAACTAATGGCCTTGAGTTACAAAGACAAACAAAAAGGTTCACCTGGAGCCACTGTCCGATTTTGTATTTCAGTGTGTGTCTACTGATCTCGAGCAAACCTCTTATGGCAGGCTTGAACTCCGAACATCTGTTCCCCGTTTTATTCACTGTTTTATAAAAAAAATCATGTGCTTGTCGCTTCCTTTTTTGTCAGGTTCGGGACTACTGAATAAGATTTTTTATTGCCTGTTTTCTCTTTTAAGGATTATTATTTGGAGAAGATTCACCAAGCTTGACTTCTCTTGACTGTAAACTGTATATTTTGTGGTACGCTCATGTGGTGTGTTGATGTATCGTTTTTTATTTTATTTTGTTCCAGTTGGTTCGAATTTATAATGGGGAAAAAACACTCAATTGTTTTCTGGTTTTATTCAAAAGCATCCAAACACACACCCCTTGTAACTGATCATTCAGAGTTAAATTTTCTAAATGTTGGCCTCAACAGTACAGTATAATTTTACCTCTCCCAAAGACTTATAATCTTATGAAAACACTTTTAAAAGTACTATTTCTTTGTCACTTAACTTTTTAACTTCACTGTAAAACGGACACACAAAACAAGAGAATATAATTTCTTGGAATGATAGGCCACTAGCTCATTGCTAATGTATACTGTGAAACACCATAGACCAGCTAAGAGAAATTAGCATTAACCAACTGCCACTCGAACACACAAACTCACACAATCATCCTTCAGCTCTTTGAGTGGAGTTTAGTTGGGGACTTTCTCTGCCTCGATTTTTGCCGTAGATGTCAGTGTCGAGATCGACAGGCGGATCGGTGCAGCGTCGGCAGTAATGCGGACTCTGTACCGGTCCGTCGTGGTGAAGAAAGAGCTGAGTCAAAAGGCAAAGCTCTCGATTTACCAGTAGATCTATGCTCCTACCCTCACCTATGGTCACAAGCTATGGGTCGTGACCGAAAGAACGAGATCCCGGATACAAACGGCCGAAATGAGTTTTCTCCGCAGGATGTCCGGGCTCTCCCTTAGGGCTCTCACCATATGGTGAGAAGCTCGGTCATCCGGGAGACACTCGGAGTAGAGTCGCTACTCCTCCACGTTGAGAGGAGCTAGATGAGGTGGCTCGGGCATCTCATCAGGATGCCTCCTGGACGCCTCCCTGGGGAGATGTTCCGGGCATATCCCACGGGTAGGAGACCCCGGGGACAACCCAGGATGCGCTGGAGAGACTATGTCTCTCAGCTGGTCTGGGAACGCCTTGGGATCCCCCCGGGATGAGCTGGATGAAGTGGCTGGGGAGAGGGAAGTCTGGGAGTCCCTCCTAAAGCTGCTGCCCCCGCGACCCGACCCTGGATAAGCGGAAGAAAATGGATGGATGGACGGAGGAAGAAGACCAATCAGAAGAGTAGCTCCCAGCGCTTATCTCCAACTTGAGTCAAAAGGCCAGCAACAAGACTCATCTTGCTCAAAGGCGGCCAGGTGATGTCAGTGCTGTTTGGCATCTTGTGGCACAAGGTGGCACGACACCGCTGTAGCAAAAACGTAAACTGGCCTGTGCACTGTAAAAACTCTCCTCTCTTGATTGATTCTGACAAGAAAGAAAATAACTTTTGAACCATTTCAATTGAGCCATCAATCACGATCAGATGGCTGCGCGCAGATCACGAACAGAAACCGGGATGACTTATCATACTCATTACAACTGATCAAATTGAAATCGAAAACCAGGCGCCACAGCCGGCGGGATCAGCATAATTGCACCAATGCACATTTGGCGAGCTGTCCATTCGCAGATTAAATGTGTCACCCGTCAAAGCAGTTATCAGTCTGTGGCCTGCACTGATACAAAGCCGCCAAGTCATGGAAAGCGGTGATTGAATCCATTGGAACTGATTTTTGACAGGGAAAAACTGCACCAAAGTGTCATTCTGTGGCTTGCTGATGAAGCTCTGCTTCTGTGAGTGAAAACACATTTTTGCTTCAACTCTTGAGACTCTTGCATGAAATGAGTATAAAGGTTGACTCCACTGTCCTTTACTCCCTTGGACTGTGACTGCTCTCTTGAATGACTTTTCAACTTGTTACTGTTCATTTTAGTGAGGAATGACAACCATTATGTCAGAACCGGCGGGCATCCAAGTCAATACCGGCGAGCTCAGTTCATCTTCGCAAAGCAGCGCACACACACAGTGATGTGAAAAACAAGACCAGGGCAGTGAGATTAACAGCGGGCAGGAAGCGAGATAACGACGATAATGGATGGACGGAACCAAAAACTCATATCATAAATCTGGATTTTGTGCTGTGATTGAAACAAATGTGAGCTCTGAGGAAATAGATGGAAGAAGGAGGGAGGGAACGCTTGTTTTTATTATCTTTATCGCAATCCGTCCTACAGTCTCATATCCTGTGTGTGGCCTTTTTTGCGCATTTCTGTACGAACGCAACCGTAGCGCGTCGCCCACCGCGCAACTGCACCGCGCTGGTCGCATTATTGTGACAGAGCTGTCGCTGAAATTTAGAAAATATTTTTAAAGTCCTGATGTACTTTCTAAAATTTAAGTGGACCTCAATGCGCAGGGAGCTTAATTTGGTCCGATCGCGCAACCGCAGCGCGCCGGGCGCTCATTGTCGCATTGCTTTAAGAGCGTCTTTGTGTTTTAGGATGGCTTTACTGCTTCCACTTGCTTTCTTTGGAGGCATGATTAGGGGTTAATACAATCCTCAAAGTAACGAAAATACAATAACTACGGAGTCAGTCGGCATTCGGGCCGCGCTGTCGGGTTTTCTCGGGTCCTCACGGCTCATCTCGCGAGGTTCGACCTCCGAATTTTGTTCAACAACCGAAGCAAAAAAATCGCGAATTTTTTGTTCGAATTCCGATTTGTTCGAGAACCGGGAGGTTCAGAAACCGAGGTTTGACTGTAAAATAAATAGATGCAGCTCGCTGACAAGTGTCGCTACTTGAGCTAATTTTAGAACAGTCCTGCGGGCGACTTATGCGGTCCTCACGGGCTACCTGGTGTCCGTGGCCACCGTGTTGGTGACCCCTGGTTTAGAGCTACTTGAATGGTAGTTCAGGTTTTTCTGTTTTTTAATGCCCTTTATTCATATGAAATTCAGGATTATACTTACCGTATTGGCCCGAATATAAGACGGTGTTGGTGACCCCTGGTTTAGAGCTACTTGAATGGTAGTTCAGGTTTTTCTGTTTTTAATGCCCTTTATTCATATGAAATTCAGGATTATACTTACCGTATTGGCCCGAATATAAGACGGTGTTTTTTTGCATTGAAATGAGACTGAAAAAGTCTTACATTCGGGGTCTAGACATTATACCCATTCACAACGCTAGATGGCGCCAGATATCTTTAAAGCAGATGCTGAACTTAAATCCCCAGGCCAAAGCGAACCCCTGTCGTGAAGAATAAAAATAAAAATAGCGGTAGCACGAAGAAGAGAAATAAAAAATAGTGGTAAGAAAGAAAAGAGAAGAAAATAAGAGAAGAGATAACAGAAAATGGAGAAACTAAGCGACAATCTGGAGAAAAGTGGGTCGAAGATCGGCCAGGTTAACCGTCAGCTGAGGAGACGTTATGATGCAAACTTCAAGATGATGGTGATAAATGAGGCAGAGTCTTCAAACAATTGCAAAGCGGCTGTGAAATGTGGTGTCACAGATTGTAATGTACGGAGATGCAAAGCTCAAAAAGATCGCCTAAAAAATGCTCATAATCAGAGAAAAGCTTTCCGTGGTCCACAGAGTGGCCACTTTCAAGAGCTCGACAAGAGGGTGTGCGCTTATGAGGACAGTGACACTCAGCACAGCGATGTAGAGGATGTTCGTGAAGGGTAATATTCTGACATGACAGATCGCATCTACTCTCAAGTTTGAACCAGTTTGCATTATTTTATTGCAATGTTTTTCCTTATTCAGATTTGTTTCAAGACTAGTTACAGTTAGACTTCACTTTGATGGTTAATGCTGTTATTGCAATTTTGTTGTTTTATCACAGTTTATTTACATTTCAAAAACCAGAAGCCATTCATTTACAAATGTAATTGCACTTTAGTTTACATCTTTTAATGTTCAGATATTAAGATGTGATAGACAGTTTTTGCATGATTTGAATGAGGCAAAATAACATGCTTTTTCTCTCGAATATATTGTTACAATCATTTGTTTCAGATGTGCGGTAATTATTTTCTGTATAAAAATGAAATTTGGTGTTCAAAAACTCTTTTTTTCAAACTTGAGTCTTGAAAAAGAGGGGGTCGTCTTATAATCAAGGTCGTCTTATATTTGAACCAATACGGTACTTCAAAATATAATTTTTAAAAATCCTTACTTACGTACTTATAAGTAATAATGTGGTGGCAGCATGGTAGGCCGGTGATTAGTGCAATATGGACGCATGTTGGTTCACTCCAGTCTAAAATTGTCCATAGGTTGTGAAGGTGAATGAATGGTTATAACTGTGATCAACTCCAGCTCAACCTTGACCCTCGTGAGAAGCATAGTTTGTAGTTTGCATTCAAGCTTTCTGGAAAGAAGTTTTGAATTCCTTCTTAAATTGGCTCGATTCAACAGAGATGTATGTTTGGGCCTGGATTAAGCCAAATCAACCAATGCGAGGCAAGAATTTAGTTGGGGGTGAAAATGTTTAACTTTATGTTGAATTAAAAATAAAGACATTATTCTTTGTAACCGTTCAATCGTACCATTTTGTAAAAAAAAAAATATCTTGGTCTCGTCCCTAGCTCGACTCCCAAAACAAATATACTTTTAAGTATGTGTGTGTTGGCCAAGACTTTGACCTTAGATCTCATTGAAATACTTTCAGCAGTCATAAAATTTTCCCGTTCACTCATTTTGACCTCCGCTGTGATTTACAGTGCGGGGGCTGGAGTGAGCAGTTGGGGTCTGAGGGGCTAACATTCCTAGCTAATTGTCTGTGTGTGTGTGTGTGTGTGTGTGTGTGTGTGTGTGTGTGTGTGTGTGTGTGTGTGCGTGTGTGTGTGTGCGTGTGTGTGTGTGCGTGCGTGCGTGCGTGTGTGCACGTGTGTGTTTGTGTGTGTGCGTGCGTGTGCGTGTGTGACCAAAAAAATCTGATTGGCCCAAATACACTCGTGCCATAAATATGCTATATGGCAATTTCGAGTACAAAGGTCTTTCACACTCGCGTGCGGAGTGAGTGACAGCTGTGTTCCAATGGGCTAAGAGTGTGGAAGGAGGAAGTCATCTGTTGTCAGCAGCGCCTCCTGCGGGAGGCCCCAAGGCCAAGCTAGAACGTGCACACTTTGCGGAAGCCACTTGAGGAAGCCAGTGGCACGATCCATCATTTGGACCACCACGCATGTTTTGGGGTGACAAGCAGACCACCGACCATCAAAATTGTGAACCACTTTTTTTCAAAGGCAGTCTCCCTTCTCCAGTTTTTGCTTTTCTACACGATCACATAGGAAGGAAGAGCTCGCGCACCATCAGACTCACCAACAGCTTCATTCTCCAGGCTGTTAGGATCCTGAACTCTCTTCCCCCTTCTGCATAGCGTCCTGTACTTTTGCGCTATATTCTGACTGTCTGCTGGATGCACACTTGCTCCATTTTGCTCCTCTTATTTATTGTGTTATTTGTTTATTTATTATTTATTCATCACTCTTATTTATTCATCGTTTGTGCTTTCTTGTTTATATTTTTTTTGTGTTGTTTACTTGTATGTATATTGTCTTGTCACTGTGGGATAGTGGGAACGTAATTTTGATTTCTTTGTGTGTCTTGGCACGTGAAGAAATTGACAATAAAGCAGACTTTGACTTTGATTTACTCTTTGTGGCCCTCCTCGCTTTCTTATCTCCAAATAACGAGGTGATTCATTTAGAAGATGACAAAAGAAAGGACCTTTGTGGGCGGAGAGGTCGTTGCTACTTTTATTCCAGCGATTTGGCCCTCCTGAGCTCCCACTCGCACTTTAATGGAGCAAGACGCAAAGATACGGTGACCTCGGTGGCTTGAAGGACTCGTCTTCGGCTCGTTACAATTCCGCAAACCGGCACGACTCCCACTTGGAGCAATCTTTCTTCCTATCCTTTACTGGATTCTGTCCACAATTTAGGGAGCGCGTTATCTGCGCCTCACGGCAAAAGCCTTTGCCAATCACCTGTTATCCAATTTACTCACTGTGTGCTCGTTTGATTTCTTCAGATTTAGGAAAATGCAAAGACACTGAAGCCGAAATTAGACTTACACAGATTGGTTGAGTTCAATCACAATTCTTGTTCAAAAAGCTCTGTTTTCAGGAAAGTACAATACAGCGCTGGGCCCTTCAAGAGCGGAAAGTCTCCATTCAGAAAAGGCAACGTCCAAGGTTGTTAGATCAGTTTTATATTCAGTAGCACATTGTGGGCCGAGATTGATGGGTGATGAGTCTTCGGGTGGGGCAAGTTCGAAGGAGAGTCTGCTTCCATGGGAGTGGTGCTGGTTATGGGCGATTCGGTGTGTAGGTGGTGTGTATGGGCTGTTGGTGTGTGTGTGTGGAGGGGGGCTGTTGTCTTCCATCCCGTCTTTCGGCCTTGGCGATCATCTTTGGCCGAGTTCTCGGGTGGGGGCTGTTGTCTTCCCTCCCGTCTTTCGGCCTTGGCGATCATCTTTGGCCGAGTCTTTGGGTGGCTCCTTCTGGCACCTGCTGGTTTTATCTCCACGTGACCTTCCTGTGAACATTCTTCTCCAATCTTGGACATACACTGTCGTACCTCATTCCTTTAATTTTGTCATTTTGTACGAAATTATGTTAGCTTTTGGCTGTGACATCATTAATCTGTTGCTGTTCTTTTGATACATCATGTCTTTGCTTATTCTTAGTTTAATCATGCTTCCAACCGTATCTTTTCTTTGTTAGGCAAACTATTTCCCTCTGTGCAGAGCATTCAGTAGTAATCAAAAAGTGGCATCTAGCATTAGTCAAAACATAAGATACAATCAAGTACTGAACGGTCAAGACGACTCTGGCCGTGTCCATGATTCAGAGAAAAAACATCAGGCATGCATTCCACAGTTCCTTAAGGGTCATTAAGCTATTTAGGCAATATATCGAAAGTCATTTGTTACCGTATTTGCCGGTGTACAGGTCGACTCGGTGTATAAGTCGACCCCCTAAAATTCAACGGAAATTTACGATTTTATGATATATCCTTTGTATAAGTCGAGCTCAATTGTTGCATTATATTAAACTTCAAAATTCAATATGCGAAATTTATTGACGAAATGTGTTCAAATTCCGGGAGGCCGTGCGCATGCGGCTGTTTATAAGCACCGCGGAGGAGATCGCAGCCGGCGAGCTCGCGCACGCCGCCCGGCACCA
Organism: Syngnathus scovelli; assembly: GCF_024217435.2. NCBI lineage: Eukaryota > Metazoa > Chordata > Actinopteri > Syngnathiformes > Syngnathidae > Syngnathus > Syngnathus scovelli. The sequence continues at coordinate 12,726,356 of NC_090855.1, forward strand.
ACGGGAGGCCGGAAATAGCTCCAAGCCGAGCGGATCGGCACTTTATAAGCACCGCGGAGGAGATCGCGGCGCCTCATTCGACTTCCAGCGGCCGGCGAGCTCGCGCACCCGCCCGGCACATCCGGGAGGCCGTGCGCACGCGCCAAGTGGCCGAAAATAGCCCCCGCCGAGCGGATCGGCTGTTTATAAGCACCGCGGAGGAGATCGCGGAGCCTCATTCGACTTCCAGCGGCCGGCGAGCTCGCGCACCCGCCCGGCACATCCGGGAGGCCGTGCGCACGCGCCAAGTGGCTGAAAATAGCCCCCGCCGAGCGGATCGGCTGTTTATAAGCACCGCGGAGGAGATCGCTGAGCCTCATTCGACTTCCAGCGGGCCGCGCACTCGCGCACGCCGCCCGGTTCAAATTTTCTAAGTGCAACGCACAATGAGATGCATGAGAAACGGCCTTGGTTACCATCACATTTGAAGCGATGAATACGAAGTTAAATTTTATGACTCGGTGTATAAGTCGAGGTCGATTTTTTTCGGTCGATTTTGGATTGAAAAAGGTCGACCAATACACCGGCAAATACGGTATTTCAAAGTGCTCAGAAATATATCAGATCATAAAGTTATAAAAACCTTTCTCATCACCACTTATCAAAAATGTCTAGTTGTGTCTTCTTTATTGATTTGGTGTGTAATTTGGTATAATTATATGCTTAAAATGTTTCTTTTATTTATTTAATATGTGAATATACTTGTCTGCTTATGTACTTTATTCAATGAGGTTTGAGCATATCTGTTTTTGTAGCGAGGCAGGACTTTTTGTATTTCGACCTCATTCCTTCACCTTCAATCCCAATGTGGAAAAAAAATACAACTTTGAAAGTAATACGAGTTTTCCGCGACAGCTCTCAATATCGTTATTGTTATCTTTAACCAGCATTTGTCTTGCTAGATTTTCTCATGCTCCCCAACTTATTATTTGAGTCTCTCTTGCATAATTGCTCCATTGTAGTCCTTCTAAATTCCACTTTCACTTGATGTAAACTGCAACAGCAGCTATATTGTACGAATAAAGACCTACTCAGTCCCCAGTAGACAATAGCATTGCAGGAAATAAACGCACACCAGGTGGCCACCGTTTAAGAATTAATGGTAGCGGAGGCTACACTTTAAAAAAGTCAAAACAAATCTGCTCTTTGACTGGGATAAAAAAAGCACAAGTGACATTCTTAACTTGTGGGGGAAGCGACTGACACTAGCATGTGATGTTTTTGTTTCTTTTTTTTTTCCAGACACAGGCGACTAACTGCTAGCACAAGACATACTGTAATGGCGCAACGGGAACTGAACTGCTGGGACGCACGTAGCCTGATTTGTATCGACGGGAGCAAAAGAATAGGGCCTAATTGCTTTCTCCCCCCCCAAAAAAGGGGGAGGAGGTGCAGTCAGTGGTGAACACAATAAGCTTTCGCAGTACTCAGCACTGTTTCCATGGTCCATTTTTTCTCTCGTCTAACACCTCACGGCTCGGTTAAAGTGCTGGCTACATACCAAAACATGTTTTTCATGTTTAACGTTGTATGCTGTGCGAAAGCTTTGCCCGAGTGTGTGTGTGTGTGTGTGTGTGTGTGTGTGTGGGGGGGGGGGGGGGGGGGGGGGGGGAGAACTCTTTCTGATTGGCCAAACAAATACACATGGCGAAATGCTTTTGACTGCAATGTGGTGGCATTATGGGATGTATGGAACCTCTGCTTACCTCTGTGATACGCACCCTTTTACCGTGACAACTTTGTTAAATAGACCAAGACAGTACAGTCAAGTCTGCGGGAGGGCGACGCATGCCAATCACACATCAGCTTTGCAGGAAATTAAACAGAGTGCTGTTTGATTCTTGACCTGTCGCTTTCCTCAAAGACAAGCACGTCAGATGGTGCCTTGTTTGCCGTCAGTGCTTACATTTTCAGCATGGAAAGACCTCAAAAGGATTAAAAATGAGCCCAGGCAATCGATGTCAAGCCTTATGTAGTGCAATTGATCATAGGAGTGAACAGCAGCAATCTGTCAGTTTCTAGATCAGTGGTTCTTAAGCTGGGTTCGATCGAACCCTAGGCCTCGGGGTTCGGTGAGTCAGTCTCAAGGGTTCGGCAGAGCCTTCACTGCAGAGGTCCGAACACACCTGATTCATCGTGTAAATTCGTGATGACGCATATCTGAACTGGTCTCGCAAAGGCAACAGCAGAAGTCACACTGATTTGCAGGTATGTAATTCATTGTGAGTTCATGCATTGTGTTAGTTTTGTTGTCTGAACAAGGTGACATTCATGCACAGCTCATTTTGTGCACCAGTAAAAACATCTTTGTCTTGAATTTGATAAAATATAATTTGACAAGCGATATAGAAAATGGATGGATGGACGGACGGACGGATGGTTGGATGGATGGATGGCAATCTTATCTTTCACTAAAGAGGGGTTTGATGAATGCGCATATGAAACTGGTGGGGTTCGGTACCTCCAACAAGGTTAAGAACCACTGCTCTAGATACTATCCCGATTTTCCTCTTATTGGTAATGGTGAACTACTGAAGACTACTTAGATGCATAAGTGGGTCAAAAAAGACCTGGTGAGGTTTGTGTTTTAAAAAAATATCTTCATAATAAAAATATTTTCATATTCCAGGTATTCCTAAAAAAACATGTTTGTGACATAATGACATTTAAATTTTTACCTTGTCTTTTATACATTTTAAGAAATTGCACTTTTTGTATTACGACCCGCATGCATTTTTTATGGAATCCAATGGAAATCTTCTTTTTTTTTAAATCATTGTTTTACCAAGCAAGCCAATTGAGAACACTTTCTCATTTACAATGGCAACCTGGAAGCAAGGTGTGTGAAGTATCTTGCCTCAGGACACAACAACATGTGACCAAGACAGAGCTGGGATCGAACCGCCAACCCTCCGGTTACTAACCGACCCGCACTACAGCCTGAGCCACAGCCGCCACAATCAGAATCTTTGATTCTTATCAACTGTAGCTGTCAGGAATAAATGAACAAATCAGAAATGTCGGCCTTCAAGAAGATTACTTTAGACAGTAAGAGCTGGTACATGTAAGTATAATCTTTCTAATAATACGATATGAATAATAATAATATTGTGTGTGTCTTATATGACTGTTTTATTTATCTACAAATTTTACTAAAACCAGCTATGATAGAACTTTATTCATCCCACAGCGGGGAAATTCACTTGTCACAGCAGCGCATGTGAGTGCAAGAATAATACGAGTGCAACAATAAAACAAGTGCCAGAATTACAAAGACGGGTAAATAACAGACAAGGACAAACACAATCGCTGTTAGCAGAGATGGAACGCATTCATTTTATCAGGTGGCATGCATGTTGTAAAGTTTGACAGCAGAGGGAATGAAGGACCTGCGGAACGGTTCCTTCCTACACCGAGGGTGCAAAAGTCTGCCGCTAAAGAAGCTGCTTTGGGAGCGCACAATCTCATGGAGGGGGTGAGAGGTGTTGTCCATGATGGATTTAAGCTTAATCAACGTCCTCCTCTCACCCACAACCTCAATGGAGTCCAGGGGACAGCCCAGGACAGAGCTCGCTCTTCTGACCATCTTATTCAGTCTCCCCCTATCCCGGTCAGTACTGCCCCCACCCCAGCAGACCACAGCGTAGAGGATGGCTGAGGCCACCACAGAGTCATAGAAGGTCCGGAGGAGAGCCCTGCAAACACCGAAGGACCTCAGTCTCCTCAGCAGGTGGAGGTGACTCTGGCCCTTTTTGTACAAGGCGTGGGTGTGATCAGTCCAGTCCAGTTGGTTGTGAAGGCGAACACCCAGGAATTTGTAGTTCTCCACTACCTCAATGTCCGATCCCTGGATGTTCACCGGAGTGAAGATGGGTGCTGTCCTCCCGAAGCTCACAATCAACTCCTTCGTCTTGCTGGTGTTCAGCTGAAGCTGGTTGAGCTCACACCAGCTGACAAAGTCCTTGATGACCGTCCTATATTCCAGATTGTTCCCCTCCGAGACATATCCAACAATGGCCGTGTCGTCGGAGAACTTCTGGATGTGGCTTCTCTTCTGTGTCCTCTGAAGAAGAAAGTGGCCAAATCATGTCCAGTAGAATAATTCGAAAGGGCTGTTATTGGAGCGAGTTACTTCCCACCCAGGACAGCGCTCAGAGCCACAATATCTTTAGAAATCGATCAAGGCCTGCACAAGTCTTAGTACTATTCTCTCAGCAAAAGATATATGGGAGCTCTTCATCACTGAAAATATAATGCCAGAGGTGATGAAGTGCACAAACATGGAAGGATGGAGGGAAAGCTAGAGAACTAGAGGAAAAGAATGGGAAAATGTCAAATAATTGATGGCCTTGTACATCTTAGGGTCAAAATGCTAACTCTAGTTTGAAACCCGAGTTTGAAACCCTAACCCTAGTTTGATACCCTAACCCAAGCTTTAAACCCTACTTTGAAACCTGAACCCTAGTTTAAAACCCTAACCCTGGTTTTAAAACCTACTTTGAACTACAGTGAAGAAAGGCTTACCTTTGCCAAGGTGCGCACGAAGCAAATGAGGCTCAGCCAGCTGTAACAAAGTCCAAGAACGCGTGCTTCAAGGTTGTCTACAGCGCCACTCCAGTCCTGTAGGGGCGATTATGCTCATTAGAAACAGTTTTCCAGCTGCCAAAATCATTTGAGAAGACATGAGCTCCATTGCACATAAAATCATTATCACAATCCTCAACAAAATTTATAAATGAAAACTGGACAGAAAAACACTTTTATGTCGATGTAGAACATACAAGCCACTACACACACACAGGTTCTAACTTAATATCATGCAATGTTTTTCATACAATAACAGAATCTCAAGTATCACACACACATGCACACGCACATACGCACGCACGCAAACACACACACGCACACACCCACGCGCGCGCACGCACGCACACCCGCACATGCACGCACCCACGCACACACACGCCGTCATATACCGGAATCGAACTCAGGTGTCGGCACACAAGACAGGTCAAGTGTACCCCGACACCATCAGCGACTCCCTCCGAAGTTGCAGATGCCAAAGAATTGAAATGTTGCGTCGCCTGCTTGCTTGGGAGCAGCAGGACTCTCCGGCCGGCTGCTTGCATGGCCCAGCGCGCTCTCTAGTGGCTCTTTGTAATCACGCAGGACGCACTTTTCCTTATGGGATCCATGTCACACAAAATGGCTACTTATCAAGGAAAGGCATTGGTTTATTGAAACAAGGTAAAATATGGCACTTAATGAAATGTACATATGAAAAATATCAAGAAAGACAATTTGTGCATGGCAAAAGAATGGGGATGTTTGAGGGACAACTCGGTATGTAATGTGGTTATGAAATGTAAGTATAACGAGCTTCAAATGAATCATGGTTTGAGGCTTCAACGTGCGAGAGTCGTTCCTTGATGCCTGATTGTTCTCACGGGAGCCAGCTACTGAAGTAACCGGTTTTTGTTTTTCCTCCCTCATGGCGTCTTGGAGGTGAACGCCCGTGCAGTGGTGGTGGTCGGCGTGTGGCTGTCCATCACTCTGCGCATCCAGTCGTTGTATTTGCACAGCTTGGTGTAGACGCTGGGGTGCTCGGCGTTCCGACAGCCCAAATCCACCCACTGCACGCCCTGCAGCTGTCCGTCGCACACCAGCACGGCGCCATTGTCCTTCTGCGCAGGCATCACCCAAAATCAATCGCACGAGTTCCACTCAAAGTCGAACAGCAGTAAAAGCGACGTTTGGGCTCACCAAGCAGCCAGCGGCGTCAGCCCCACCAGCGCACACCATGCCCAAGCTCCAGAACAGGTAGTCGGGGAACGCATTCACGCAAGTTTGATCTTCCACAACCGGTACAGTTAAACACTTGAGCTGGTTAGGAGACTCATCTGTTTCAACAACAACAAAAGCGTGAGCGTATCATTTTTTTTCTTCAATCTGAAGCATTTGTTCAGGGGGAAGCATTTCTTTGTGCCTGGGGCAAATGTTGTAGCACCTGAAGTCGATATCGTATAGTTGTTAGTACAAGTTGTTTTGCTTAAAGTATCATCGTCTGGTATCAGCAGCCTCCTACCTTAAAATTAGCATTAGCACGTGTAAAACCTGCGTGTGTCGCACCGCTGAAGAAAGACGAGAATTTTAAGCAACATGGGCTTACATTGATTGGGCATGGTGGAGCCCCAGCCGCTGACAGTGCAGCTGTCTCCGGGCTGAGGGCAGCGACCGGGCAGGCCGATGGGCTGCACATATTGGGTGAAACGGGCCGGCTGGGCCAGGCGCATCATGACCAGGCTGTGCAGGGGTGAGCGGTACGGGCTGTGGCGGACAACCTCCACCACGGCAATGTGCTGCTCGGTGCCCTCGTCCGCCGTCACATTATGCTCGCCCAGCGACGCTGTGACGTCGGTTGATCTGGAGAGATTTTCATTCAGTTGGCCAGAAGAAAAAGACAGTTAACGCATTCGGTACGGTCTGGCTTACGCGCAGGCGGCGGACGTCACCAGCCACCAGCGGTTTACGAGGGCGCCGCTGCATCTCTTCCAGCGGCTCTGAAGCCACACCTGCCAGGGTCTGGAGTGAGGCTGGCACAGGTTGTCGTCCACCAGCGGCGACGCACCTGTTGACGCTCATCATTAAGCCACTATCCCAATCGAGCGTGCGCGACAACAATCGGTTACCTGCGAGGCCCAAAACGAGAAGCAGAAGAAGACGTGCCATGTTGTCTATGGCGACGGACGGCGGCAGCCCTCTCCTTATATAAGGAGCAAAGGAGGGTCTTGATTTGCCATCCGCATGTGACCTTTGTAACAACGTTCACACACGGAGGGTCACACCTTGTTTCCAGTAATCATCTCGTCGTTCCTCAAGAACAAGAAAATGTTCTTGCAACAGCAGTCGGGTGACGTTAGCGTCCCTTTCTACCTCATCCATATAACCCGGAGGGGTGTGCACACTTTTGTGTTCATGTGCAGCATGTGATCGACCAGCTCATCCATCAATGAGGCTAAAAAAAGTTTCAGCGTGTTTGTAAAATAGTTTTATTTTAATAATGACATGGACAGGTTAAAACTAAAACTACAAAATGTTCATTGCTGTAATTTATTTACTGTTTGATTCCAATACTATAAATCAATAAATGAAGAAACAATAAAAGATATCAAAGTCCTGTGACAGACAATGGAAATGTTTGGTGGGCCGGATTGAAGAATACTTTGCCCCCAATTAATCCAAAGAACACAAGCAAAGCATTTTGTTGCATAAGAACAAATTGAGGAAATAAGTCTGCCCGATTGTGTTAATCAAGTTAATATTTTACCATTGCACCTTTTCCCCACAAGTGCCAGATTGCGCAATTGGAGTCAAGCTTTGGAGGCAAATATATTTGCTCACATTAACATCCTGTCCTTGAGGTCTTTTTGTTTTTTATTTTCAGAATTTATCGATTGCACAACAAATGAGGACATTCAGGGAACAACATGTAAACATTTACGCAAGAGAATGTTGACCAAAGGGAATGAAGCTCAGGCGTGCATGTGCTCCTCAGGCAGTCCTATCTACATTCTACCGTGAGACCATTGAGAGCGTCCTCACCAGTTGCATCGCTGTGTGGGGTGGTAACTGCACTGAACAGAACTTGAAGGCCCTGCAGCGCATAGTGAATACGGCTGGTAAGATTATTGGTGCTTCGCTCCCCTCCCTGAAAGACATTTACACCTCCCATCTCACCGGCAAGGCAACCTCGATTGCCAGAGATGTGAGTCACCCGGCTCACTCTTTGTTTGACCTTCTGCCCTCTGGGAAGAGGTACAGGAGCCTGCGCTCCCGCACCACCAGACTCGCCAACAGCTTCTTTCTCCAGGCTGTTAGGGCCCTGAACTCGCTACCCCCTTCTGCGTAGCGTGCGGCACTGTTGCGCTATTTTCGGGAATGTCTGCTGTACGCGCACTTGCTCCTTTTTTTTTCTGCTCCTCTTATTTATTTATTTATTGTTGTGTTATTTATTCATTATTTATTCAGCACACTTTTGTTATACTTGTTTACTTGTTTGTCTGTTGTGAGCCATGTCTTGTCACCGTGGGATAGGGGGGAACGAAATTTCGGTTTCTTTGTGTGTCTTTGGCATGTGGAGAAATTGACAATAAAGCTGACTTTGACTTTGACTTTGAATGCAGGAAGTCAATTCATCCTAACAAAAGTCCCAATGACTCTTCAACCCCACATTTGAAACTGGACGTGGAAAACTTTGACAAATTATTTCTGAGAGTTGCTGAAAAGCCAATGAAAGAAGTGAAGTGAGAAATTAAAATGGAGGTTAACTCGGTCGCATAGACGTCACGGCCCATGATAGCAATTACCTTGTAGCACCCCCTAATGACAGTTAGCACGAGAGCTGTTCCAGTCAGAGATTTTTATGCAACCATGCCGATACCGATCAATGATCGTATTTTATGATAGGCAATAATCAACGATCATCGGCAGCCGATTGATCCAAGCGCCGCTAATTAGCATTATCAAGAATCATTGAGTGATACTGTGCCATCGTTGCTATGTTTTTGTTGTTGTCTATGATCTTGCGTAAAAAGTAGAACACTGACCGATACAGTCGAATGAGTTCATCTGCAGATTTGAGTACTTTTCTAAATAATCCTCATCATCAGAGATATAGTTTTAATTAGTCAAAAATAAACAACTCTATACTTCTTGACATTTTTGTTTGATGTGCCGTGATGGGTTTTTTTCCTAATGTAAATTGCGAAGTGATCAAACGTGACAGTTTTGTATAAATACTTTTAATATTTCAAGAGGTGTCAAATAGCTGAGGTGGGTGATGTGTGGCGCCCGCCTTGGGGCGAAGGTCGACTTTCTGGAATAGCGATGCTATCATTGCTGCTGTTGCGCTTGCTGGCTGCCCACTATGGTCAAATTCGTTAGTCTGTTTTCATTCTGGCAGTTACCGTTGTGCTTTGGAGTTGTTTACTGCTGCCCAGTAAACAGGTGATAGAGCTGGTCCTGAACGATGCTGTTGTAGGTGCTCAAAATGGTGGTGGTCTCCGCGTAAAGGTTCCTGCAGACACAACGGGAGGTTGGCCTTCTTCCCTCTGGCGTGGTTTGACACCCCCAAGGACATCTCACCTGACTTTCTCCTCCACCTTCAGGCCCTTGATGGTCTCCACGTAGTCGGAGATGGTGTTGACCGCATCGCTGTAGTAAGACTTGATTGTGTTGCTGAACATGGTGAGGGTGCCCTGCTCTTCATCCTCGGCCTGCCTCGGCATGCGGAAACCTTCTGCACCTGCGTGGCACCAGCGCGTGGGCTTTTGAGTTCATGCATTTCCATTTGTCAAGATAGCGAATGTGCAGTGGGAAGGAAGGTATAAAAATGGGCATCTATCTTTCCTTGAGCATTTAGGCTCCCATCCTCGTTGGTTTTATTAACAGTATTAGTTATGTTAACGAAACATTAGTTTTATAGGTTGGAAAAAACGTTTATGGGGTGATTTGAACCATTGACCACAGTGTTCCTGTTTTTCCATTTATTTTAGAGAAAGATCAGTCAAATGTCAAGTTTAAGACTTGGAGGCTTGTCCTTCCATTTTGTGGCTAAAATGTGAGTGTGTGTCCACTTACTGAGAGCGAGGACTGCGAGCAGCACAAAAACAACCAACAGTTTGTTCATGATGGTGGTGGATCTGCAAACAGCACAGTCAACATTTAGCCATCGTGTCCACTAGGGAGCGACATCGGCTTTCTTGAGTTGCCTTTCGGGTCATGACTTGAATGCTGTTATTGGCCGCACACGTCATACCTCGGGCAAAGAATTGTAAGGCAAAAAATGGTCAGAGTACTCACTGTCGTCCTCTCCGGAAGCGCGATGAGAAAAACGGGTCGGCTCCTCGGCCGGCCTCCTCCTCCGTTTATATATCGGCTGCCAAGTGTTGACTTGTCGCTCCTGGAGCCAAAGTGCACTCCGGAGGAGATAATCCTGCGTTGTCGTCGTCCCCTCCCTCTGGGTTTGCGAGTCCGCGCTGCGTGGCATGGCGTGACGTGGGGTTTAAAAAACATGCTATCGGAACGAGGAGGAGGAGCGCCGAGGGTCATCAGAATGCACTTTGATGTGGTGTGGCCACAATGTTGCGTGTGAAGCCATCGCACTTTGGCTTCATAGCAACCTTCCATGACGTCTTGGGCTGGGAGGCCTACTCCTGGACGGTTGGACTGGTTTTAGGACAATTTGGAGATCAGTGACAAAGATGCAATAGTTTTGCTGCTGTGCCTTGACATGCGAGTTAAATTAGGGTGACCAGGTTTGGGTTTCTTAAAGGACACCTTTTTTGGGGGGGAGGTGGGGGGGTTCATCGGTGTATCGGTGTATGCTATGACACAAATGATATGGTGTCTGTATAGCAGTTGCATTTATTGGTCCGAATAACACAAAACAACATATGTACAACAACAAAAACATATTTACACTAACAAAAACATATGTACAGACATTTTTTGAGTTTTATAGTGGTACGCGAAGTAAAAAAAAAAAAAGTTTACAATGGCTTCTGTCTTCGTTCGGGCGCGTGAGAATTTTTTGTGAAAATCTTCCTTACCAAGCCAGATGTGCAGTCCTGTTGCTTTCATGGTGTTTAACTGTATGAAAAGTATGCTACCTTCTGCTGCAGTGACGGCTACACTCTCAGACTTCGTCACAAAGAAATCCATGACTTTGGATGATGACCTCTCGCCCCTTGTTGCTTTTGTGTGCTTGGCTGAATTTATGTGTGCCTGCAGGTTGTTGGCACCTTCATTTGCCACAGACACATCAGTGCCTGCCTTACATTTCAAGCACTCAGCTTCACAAAGATCACAACCCTGGCCAAAGCACAGGAATTTTTTCATTGCAGCATTGCTTGTAAACACTCGGTGTAGACTGGCCAGCCCACTCTACTTCGTAGCAAAGTGTCAAGATTTGAGGAGAAGGGCGTGACTTATTTGCGACCGATACAGAGAAACCTATAATTGAGTGAAATAGAACAGAGTGGGGCGGCTTGGTGGCGCACTAGTTAGCACGTCCACGTGTGGAGTTTGCATGTTCCCCCCGTGCCCACGTGGGTTTTGTCCGGGCACTCGGGTTTCCGCCCACATCCCAAAAACATGCTTGATAGGCCAATTGAGCTCTCCGAATTTCCCCTAGGTGTGAGTGCGAGTGCGGATGGTTGTTCATCTCTGTGTGCCCTGCGATTGGCTGGCAACCGGTTCAGGGTGTCCCCCGCCTACTGCCCGATGACTGTTGGGATAGGCTCCAGCACGCCCGCGACCCCCGTGGGGACAAGCGGTACAGAAAATGGATGGATAGACTGTCAGTTGTTATGATATGATATCATTTTATGCACCATGATTTATGCTGCAATGCAATTTGTGGGCCAATGGGAGGCAGTATAAGACTTTACAGCAGGGGTCAGTAAATATTTTGAAGCTGAGAATTACGTCTGTTGATTAGTGCAGAGATATGAGTTTGATACACGCTTTTTAAAGTACAAATGTGCTAAAATTACATTTAATCTATTATTATTATTATCATCATCATTATTATTTTCATTATTATTATTATCATTACTGTTGTTGTTATTATTATTATCAATATTATTATTGTTGTTGTTGTTAGTATCGGGGCAAGGGAAAATTGACTAAGTCACTGGTTGACAAACATTTCTGCCTAGAAACGTAAAAGAAAAGAAGAAAAGAAAAGTAATCATTGGAATAATTGATAGATTAATCAATTCTAAAAAAAATAGTTGGTCTTTGCTCTAGTTAGTTATTGTTAATAATTAGAGACCCTCGTTAATGTGAAGACACTGATCGTTTGAATGATTTGTCACAATTATTACCAATATCCAAAGCTTAACTTCTATCATTCTTTCCCATTATTCAAAAATGGATTCAGATGTCAGACTTGACTTGACTTGACTTGACTTGACTTGACTTGACTTGACTTGACTTGACTTGACTTGACTTGATTTGATTTGATTTGATTTGATTTGAAATGGTTTCAGATGTTCATCAGCATTACTTGAAAATCACAACGCCCCATCACTGGTGAACTATTTTTTGTATTCGATAACGTTTGTGTCACTAAATCTAAATCGATGCTTTGATTCAGCGATTGTGCTTGAGAGGTTTTTGCAAATGTCCTGGACAACGGCAACGTGGATTATAGAAGTGAGAGTGAGGAGCAGAATTTTTAACTGTCGGTGTTTGTCGGTGCAGCATCTGGCTGCCATCGAACCGTCAAATGAGATCCAGTTTAAGCTTAAACAGGCACCTTGCAGACATTTTTTATTATTATTATTCCTGTTCATTTTATTGCACACACTCACAGATACAAACATGCACATATTCGCACGAGGACTACTGTTGGTGTACCAAACACAAACATGTTGCACACGCTGAGTACGTTTGGCGTGGACGGCGTTGGCGATTCGATGGTGTTAATAGAAAAAAAACAAAAAAAACAATGCTTGGTGCTCCTTGGGGCTCGAAGCGCTGTGCGGTCTCCGTCAGGCTTCCGGGAAAAGCCGGCCAAGCTTTTTACTCGGCGGGCAGGAACTTGTCCAGGTAAACCTTGATATTGTTGATGGCGTTGTTCAGGGACTCGCCGATCTGGGGGCGCAGGTAGTATCCGTACAGGCCCAGGACGGATGTGCGGGCTTTGTCCACCAGGGGGCCGACCTCTTCAACTATCCCGCTAAGCAGCAGACGTGCGCGCGTGCGTAAATTCCACGTGCCACCAAAAGCTCAAGTGCGCAACTGTGTGTGGCTTTTGCAAACGCTCACCTGCCAACCTTGATGATGGCCTGGAGCTCGGGCTTGGTCTGCAGATCCTCCAAGTACTCTTTGGCCTTGGCGCCCTGGTCGCTCTCTCCCATTTTCTCAATTAATGGGGCCACGGCTGTCTGGATTTTGCCGTAAGCGTTGATCAGACGCTTGTAGAAGACGCCCTTCAAGGCGTCGTATTTATCCACGAGCTCCTTGTCCGGTGCGGGAATTTCGCACAGGCTCATGGAGACTGCCGTGAGAAAACACAGCAGGCAACATTAAAGCTGATGCTCAAAGCAAGTTGCATTGAAACGCCCAATCGGCACATTTGACCATGAGCGTCTTTTTACACGGGAATCTGCTGGAATGTTTTTGTTCTCTCCTGAAGGGCGCGATTCTGCCAATCACATTGAGACATCTTGCGCATGTTTGGACTCAGTAGAGCTACTACTTTAACTTCAAACTTATACATCATGCTTTTTCTTTTCTTACCCTGCAGTGCCAGGATCAGGGCGATGGCGTACTTTGTGTTCATGTCTGAAAGGAGAAGAAACATATTGAACATCTTTAATCATAATTGGCTCGTGCTTTTGAGAAAAAAGCTTGAAATGGAAGGCTTACCTGCTATTGATTGCGTCTGGTTTCCAGAAGTGACAGTCTGCTCTGAAAGTGAGTTGTCTGCAACTGGGAGCTCACATCTGGACCAGATGATATAGGGGGGGACTGCGTGCACACGTCATCTGATCAGGACACACACACACGCACACACACAAGGCAAGGCAAGGGCACCCACGCACACATCAGCTAAACAAAGTCCAGTGTACATGACATTTGCTTGAAAACCCAATTGGGTGTTGCGCAACATCTGCCGTGGTGCATATTCATAATGCACCCGGAGACCCACCTGATAGCGCACAAGTTGCTTTGTACATATGTCTCAATCTACAGCTTGCTTGTAAAACCGCCCGTCCGTCGATTAGATTATCTTGCTGTTCTGCTGCGAGCGAGCGAGGTCAGGAGCATTGGTCTGGACGCCACCTCGCTGAACTTTAGCAAAGTGACCCTTTGTCCCTTTTGAGATGCATCATGTGCCTCTTCATGAAATGAGCCAGCAATCATTTTCGTTTGTGTCATCGCCAAAATTCGTACAAAATGATGACCATGGAGCTCGGTGCGTCGGGCACAGAAAAATATGAATGTCTTGCAATATCATCAGTAAAATTTAATGTGGTCTTCCTTAGCTGACACTTGCTAAGCCTCTGCAGAGGTTCATGCGAGGAAACAAACACAAAAGAACTGCAAGTACACTTTCTTATGCAGTGGCGTGTGTAATCAAACTCTCCGGCCAACCGGCGCAGTCTAACCGTGTCCTTGAGTAGAGCCTTCTTTCTTTATTTTTCTGTTTTCATAGAAAGTGGTGATTGCGCCGTTGTGGTAGCGAACACAGATAACTTACTTCCTGGCTAGCGAAAGCAGTTCCTCTCATCGCATTTCAATCTTTGGCATTGCAGAAACAGAAACTGACTCGCAAGAGTCTCTTTGAAAAAGATGAATGTCAAAGTAAAGAAGAATTGCAACATACTGAACATCATCTTTTGACCTTTGGGGCCACCATAGTTCTTGCTCTTGTTTTGACAGTGTGGTAGTGTTTTCGAAACGTTCCATCTTGCCCTAATAAATTTGAGTGCCTACCCGCATCTGGCCTTGACTGATCTACTTGGCCAAACTGTTCGAATGTGTCAAATTTGTTGATTGTTGTGGTGTAGCACAAGCACAGACTTTGTTGTTCAATCACACGCTTTGTGTTGTTGCTTTAATGATGCAGCGTTTGCTGTTACATGGCTCCTTGGCTGCTGGTGTTGGTGGCAAAGAAGGGCAAGTAGTCCAGGATCTTTTCCCTGGCCGCGTTGCTGACGCCTGCCGCCCATCGGCTGTAGCTGTCCACCGTCGGCCGGATGTGTTCGTCGTAGTACTCGCTCGCAAAGTCCGTCACCGTGTCCCTCACCATCTCTGCCTTCTCTTTGGCCGTGCTGTGTGCACAAGTAGGCTGCTTGAGCCACGGTTCATCTGGATTGGGGTATGTGTGCGTGTGTTGAAGCGCATTCAAGTGCGGGCGATACCGAGCCTTGTCAAGCAGTCTTTGCAGGACTCCCGGCGACTCGCTGGCATCCGGCGCTGGCGTCTGCGCCCGAAGCGGCCCGCATGCTGGAAGTATAGCTTGTCAGTTGTCAGAAAAGAAGTGGAGCAAAATAAGCAGGATCAATCAAACTTACCTTGAACCAGCAAAATGAGCGCAAAGACGAGAAATCTCATCTGCCGTCAGACAAACAGAAACGTGATTGATAGATTATGTTAGTAGCCCATCGAGTTGAGGGAGTTGTCACTTTTAAAAGAGAAAAACAATGAAAATGAGGAACAATGTACCTTTTGTTTGTTTGTTTGTTTGTCTTAAATTCATCCGCTCCGGCGTAGGCGAGTTGAATGAAACGAGTGTTATTGAGCCATTTTATTTATATAAGGCCACAGGTCGTACATTGGTCCCCATGGCCTGACTTTTTGTTTGAGCTCCGCGTGGCAGTTAAATAATTAGCTCGTTGGTGTTTGCCTGACAAACTCTCATGATAGTTTGAGAACTGTGGCTGGCCTTGTGTCTTCTTTTCCAGCATCGACTCAAATGAATATTGCACACACAGAAGCTTGAAGCACTTTTCGAGGCCGTCGTCCGTCACCTGCATCGGCGCTCTTCGACGAGCGGGCGCTCACTTGCGGGCGAGTGCCCTTTGGATGGAGTATCGCGGCCCATTTGGCACTCGCTGATGTGTTTGCCGACCAGTCAAAGTCTCTGATCTGATCGAGCGGGACCGATTAGGGCGTGTAGAGAAGAGCATCCATGTGATAAACGTGTTCGGCCCCGGCCCGAGGTTTCTGTGGGCAGAGTCCATGGCAAAAAAAAAAAATCAATCCGATCGCTGAAGCAACAACAGCCCTCATCCCGCAGCTGTTGAAACACAGCAGACTTTGTTTGTTCCGTTGGGAATGGGGGTGGGGGTTAAGCAAAGCTGCATGTGGGTCATCTTCATGCGAAGAAGCAAAACGAGAGAATCAGTACATTTCCATCCAGTCAGTAAAGATCTGATTGTTAGTTAAATATTAGCCTGAGTGATTATTCTGATTATTGGAGAATGATTTTTATTTTTTTCACAAAATGGTCAAACTGACAGTCTATAAAACAAGAGCCCTTCCGGTCAGTCAGCAAAGGCCTGAATTGCAGGCCTACTAGCATTGAACCTGTGCTGCGGGGGCGGGCCCGGCTGACAATCGTCTAAAAGTTTGCTGAGGGCATACTAAGGTTGTTAGAGTTCGCCAAAACTAATTAAAAAACAATCAACTAATAAAACCTTAACAAACTCCCCCGAAAATGAAAATTAAGCCCACTCTAATAATATTTGATTAAATTAGTGCAAACAAAATAAAAAACAATCATAATGAACAAAAGTCTTCTAGCATGCTTAAATTGATTCCAACCGTCCAGTTTGATACAATTTGCAAGCGAGCCAAGTCGGTCCAGTCGCAAATAAGTGACTGTGCAAGTGATTTTGAAGCTGTTACAAAAGAGATAAAAAATAAAATGGAATATATCAAATAACAATCTTTTTTTTTTTTTTTTTTAATACTGGAAAGGTCTTGACACAGGCCGACGTGTCTGATGACCTCTCCGTCGCCAGGCGGTCTTCCAGGCATCAGCCTTCAGTGAAGCAACGGTGGATCATTAACCGACGTAAACTTTAGTCCGGCTCTTGTGAAAGCGCTCGCGAAGAAAGCCGCCATGTTGGCAGTCACCTTTGCTCCCGTTGACACAATTGATGCGCACACGCCGCTTCATCGTCGCCACTTGATGATTTTGATGAGTGGATTCAAACAGCCACGTTAAAGGAGGGAATCAGTCAAAGAAAGTTATTTTTCATGTGGTCTTTTTTTTTTTTTTAATGAAAAATGCATTTACTTGGTTTTAGTCCTTTTAAAAGTTAGAACAGTTGTTTTAAGAGTTGGTCAAAACAGAATCGCCGATCAGCCCTCCTCAGATTTGCTAGCGGTTATGCTTGAAAGCCTCGCTAAGAAAGCTAACATGGAAATAATGACAATACAACAGTTATGATTCATCATTTCAAGTTATTTGGGACCAAAAAATTTTGGGGGAAAAATCATCTGTTATCACTGCAAAAGTGGCCATATCATGGAAATCGACTTTGTCCGTTTTGGGCCTCATAGACAAATCAGCCCTGCGAGTGTGGATGGCCTCGCAATGCATTGTGGGACTTGTAGTCCATTTGTGAGCTTTTGATTCCCCCTACATTTTGCTTCTATTCATTGAAGTCCTTCACATTGATTTGGTGTTTATTTTCTTTTGGGTTATTAGTCTGGATTTCAACCAACTCGTCTTTTTTGCTTCACCGCTGTGGCGATGGCGTGGAAACACAATCGAAAGCACCTTGTTGTTTTCTCCACAGTTGTTCATTTATTCACATATTCAACACACTTTGGACATATTTCCAAAAGTACCACTGAAATGGATTCAATGTAACGCATCCGCACTGAGAGTAATGCGAGCATTTAGCCAGCGGAGCGAAGTCTGAAGACGACCAGCTTTGGGCGAAGGCTGCACACTCCAAGGTCTTAATTAGAGCCAAACTGTTTCTTAAACCAGTTCCTGTTGGAGCACAAATGCACAATTTCTCATTTTCAAGGTGTGTGTGTGAGCGTGCGTGTGTTGTTGATTCCGAACGTACTTGATGCTGTTGGCAAATTCGCTGTTGCCGAGGTTGTCAAAGGTCTCCTTGGTGTTGGCCGCCATGTCTTTGAACGTTTCCGCCACCCGATCGCCGTAGCGGCTCAACTTCTCCTCTATGGTCTCATCCTGAGCATCTGTGAGCGGGCGTAAAAGAATTAAGTGAATGATCATTTTGAAAATGAGCCGTTGATGACCCTGTGAACTCGCTGCTCACCCGTGTAGGCGATCAGAGCCAGCAGGAGCACGGCGACTGCCAGGTAAACTTTCATCATCTGAGAGGAAGGAGGAGAAAGTATGCATTCAAGTTTTTACAAAATTGCTAAAAGTCAAGTTCTGAAAAAGAACCACTTAATGTTGTGGTCAAAACAACTTTAAATTTTATTTGAAAACATTCAAGTCGTTTCCTACCTGTTGTTGGAAATTTCTGTGTTTGTGTGTTTGTAAGCACGCGTGTGTCTTTATATGCTTGCACAGATGTGACGCACTCCAACTAGCACACCCCCCCTGATTTTTTTTTTGTGGTTTTTTTTTAACTGATCATGTCACCGTCGCCATATCAGGGGTTGAGATGCCAGAACAACGGTCAGTCATTTCATTTGGCATAAAAGCTCATCGCAACCGCTGTAAAAATAAAAAAATCAGATTGGCACAATCATAAAAATGTTTTATATATTGTGTGAATTGTTTTACTGGTTCAAGCAACAGTCAGGAGTGGCGTTCTTTGATCAGTGAGACGTGAGATGCCAATTGACTTGAGTGCTGATTGCATCAGGAGCCCTTTCAATTCTTGGATGCTCCTTCCGACCCCTTCCGACCCCAAATCTAATCAAGCTTTTGAGTGAGCACACACACTCACTAACTCACTCATTTTGCACTGTTAATGTGTGTTCTGCATTTTGTTTTATTTTTGCTCCTTTTTAAATGATTATTTTCATCGCTGATAGCAAAGGTCCATTACTCCTGTGACCTACATTGCAGTGTTCCGTCACAGTCAGCTTGTTTGCATATAAAGCAGCAGCAAAGGGATTGGATTGCTTCACTTTTTCTTGCCCAGACGTTCCTCTTTTCTTGTAAGAGGGAAATAAAGCAGACTGATTGTGCTGTCTGAACTTAATTCCCCACCTCCCTGCCTCTTTGTAAATGCAAGGAAGTTTGCCATCTTTGCTCTGCTTTGCTTTCACACCTTCAATTTCGTTTGAAGTTCATCTCCATCTCCTTCCTGCCTGTAAAGTCCCTCTTGAAGAACTGGAGGAGGGAAGAGTGTCAAAGTGCCTCGGCAATAAACATCGCTGGGAGAGAAGGAGGGAAAGGGCGGAATTTTTCATAGGAGCTCAAATCTCTGCAGTTTTTTTTTTTTTGAGGGGTTACTCGCAGTCAAGCACCTGTTTATTTCCGGAGATTTTTTTTTGGAAGGAATGTTATTGTGACACAGATGGAGCAGACATGCCGAGCGACTGCTCTGTAGTGCACTTTGTTTGAGATGGATAACACTCTGGACATGAGCGTGAATATCATTGGCAAAAAGCCACACACACACACACGCACACACACACACACACACACAATGCACACAGCTGGCCAGGACTTTGTCTTGGGTCTGCCGTTGCGTGCTTGGTATCATATGATGAAATACAGTCATTGAAAATCAGATATGAAGGAGCATCACCGTCTGTGACATATATACATAAATATAGTATATACAGTAATCCCTCGTTTATCACGGATAATTGGTTCTAAAAACCACCCGCGAGAAGTGAAATCCGCGAAGTACGGTCACCCTCTCATCTGTACATTTTATTTTATTTTTTGGTGTCAATAAATGTATATGAAATATAAAATAGTTTTAGATAAAATATAAAATGTGTATTATATATATATATATATATATATATATATATATATATATATGTGTGTGTGTGTATATATATATACGTTTTTTTTTTTTTTTTTTCCTCAGGTGTGTGGAAGAAAAAAGGAGAAAACAAGAGTTTGGTATTTTGGGACTTGTTTCTTTACTGGCAACAGAGAGCAGCAGGCAGGCAGCAAGATGCAAAATATGAACGACACTGGGTTACAAGCAACAACAAGCGAGGCAGCGCTACCTAGTGGCTGATTGTGGTTATCGCATCTTCAGTCTGTTTATTGTGTTACTTGAAATGAAAGACTTGAAAGGCAATTTGGCCTAAGGCCTCCTCGGTGACGGATTATCTACAAGCGCGACAAACTGAACTGAACACCGGAGAGCAACAAAGTGATGATGGAATCAGTAACTCTCAACTTCCCCCTTCTCCTTCCCAG
This sequence comes from Syngnathus scovelli, assembly GCF_024217435.2. Classification (NCBI taxonomy): domain Eukaryota; kingdom Metazoa; phylum Chordata; class Actinopteri; order Syngnathiformes; family Syngnathidae; genus Syngnathus; species Syngnathus scovelli. The sequence continues at coordinate 12,746,298 of NC_090855.1, forward strand.
GTCTGACGGACCCTCTCAAAGCATCACCCGTCAAGCCGAGGCGGTCACCTTGACCGACTCCACGATGGTGTCCAACTTCTCGCGGATCTGGGCAGTGAGCGGAGCAAAGAGCTCGGTCAGCTCGTCGAGCTTGCCCTCCAGGGAGGTGCGCAGCTCCTCGGCGGTTGCCTCCAGCTGGGTCCTCAGGCCCTCGGCCTGACTCTCCAGCTGCTGGCCTAGACCTTGGGCCTGGGTCTTCAGCACAGTCGAGAGGTCGGACATCTTTTGGGAGGCGGTGTCGCCAGCCTGCTCGACGAAGGGCTCCACCTGCTGCCTCACGGCATCCAGGTTCTGGGAGGTGCGCGACTGGAGCTCGCCCAGGTAGGTGGCCACAATGCTGGTGTGAGGGAAGACCACACCAGCGTTAGAATTTGAGCACTTTGTTCCCCGATAATTCCCTGAAAAAATGCATTTAGCTTAAAAGCCGGGCTTGAACTCACTTGCGGATGTCCTCGGTGTCCTTGCTGAGGCGCTTCCTCAGCTTGTTGGTGTAGGCGTTGATGCGGCCTCGCACGTCGCCCGAGTTGGTTTCCACCATGGTCTTGAGCTCGGCCAGGTAGTCGCCGCTGCGCTCTTTGGCGTCCAGCATGTCCTTCTGAAGCCGGTTGGCCAGCAGCTGCAAGTCGGTGGCCAGCTGGCCCGTGGGGGCTGAGGCACTCAGCTTGGCCTGCATGTCGTTCTTGTACGTCGTCAGTTCGGCCATGGTGTCCATGATCAGAGTGCTACCAACCGAGAGGAAAAGGAGGGCCGTCACGCGCTAATGAAAGACCATTTCATACCTATTTCCATACGTGGCTAAAGGTAAAAAACATTGCTCAGTGCAGCTCATTGCAGCTCAACCTCCTTGAAGACACTGCCAGGACAATCGAGGGCACCTCCGACATCCATTTTTTCATTAATTTTCATAATATGTATTACTTGTGCCCTCTCTGCATCCATTACAACCTGGTGATCCTGAAAGGGGGATCCTTCCATCTGTGGTCCAGTTCTCAAGGTTTCTCATTTTCCCCTGGCAGGGGTTTTGAGTTTTTTCTTGCCCTTTTGGGAGCTTAAGATCAGGGGATGCTTTGAGAATAATTGTCAATTTTTGGCTATGTGAAGCCCTTTGAGACTGTTTGTGATTTAGGGCTATACAAATGAACTTGACTTGACTTGACTTGACTTGACTTGACTTGACATTTTGCTACTCCTTGTGGTGTACACATCGTGGCCATCAGGGGTCAGTATAGTAGTCCACATTTGATGGTGGAACACAGATACAAATGTATGCTTATTTTATTTAAATCTAATCTGGCTCCACTGTTCTGTTGAGCAGTACTGCAACATCATTGCTAGTTTTGCTAGCCTGGCGTTTAGCATTGTGTGTCAGTATTGAGCTAACAGACTTTTTGTAAGGCAAAATGATGCATGCGTAATTGTAATTGCTAAATGTTTGTAAATATAAACATCAAATGGCTTGAAGCAGGCATAATTGGAATCTTTGTTGAATAATTGTTTTCCAGTGTCATTTAAGATCATGCTGTTAATAGGTTTCGGGTTGAGGTGGTAGGTTTGTAGTGAATAATTGTGGTTTGGGTTGTGGTGGTATGATTGTGGTGAATAATTACTAAACCGCTATTACAGGTTTGTGATTGTGTCCATGTTTGATGCATGGTGTTGAGTGGCATCTTGTGGCATTGATAAGTAATTGCAACCCCAGGGGGGGCTTTAATTATTCAACAAACGACTTACTCAAGCTCCCGGTTGAGCTGCGAGCTCTTGATGGTCTGGACGACTCCATCAGCCTTCTGATTCAGATCGGAGACGTACTCCCAGAAGCGGTCCACGGTCTGCACCCAGTGGTCTGGGGTGGCGTCGGCCTGGCGCACCACGCGGGCATTGCAGCCTGCGATGGAGATGAGACACCACCGTGTGAAATGATGCACATTTTCATTTGCTTTGTATTTGTTCATCTTAATCTATGCCAGCAACGTCAGGCAGAACAATAATATGCGAGTTCATTTTTGTTTGGAGGTTTGTAGCAAGTCAAATCGACTTAAAAAATCGCACATGCTGCCTCACTATAGTTGTATTTTGAAGTGGGGGGACTCACCAGTGAGGACTGCCAGGACAAGGACGAGAGCTACAGCCTTCATGGTCAGTTGCAGAAAGATACTCCTGGAAAAAGGGCAACAAACAAATAACATTATGAACCAAAAATGAAAATGTTTTATCGAAAATTTCGAATAGCTTTTCATTGATTGTTTTTGGCTTTTTATTCCGTCGCCGTTCTGGTCTCACCTGAAACGGTTGAGGCTGATCCTGTCGAGTCCGCAGTGACTCGCAAGTTTTATAGGCCGCTGGCGAGCGTGCGTAGAAGTGGGCGGGGCTTGTTTACGCGCATTCACAAGCCCCCATCGACGGCCAGTACACCTCCCCCGCCCCCTTCCACGAAGTTGTATCTCGTCCGAAGTTCTCGAGCGTGTACGCGACGTGCACACACGCGCGCGCGCGCGCGTCCTTGCCTCGCATCCCTCTTGCGCGCTCTTTTGCGCAACGTGAAGCAACACAACAAACTTGAAGCTCTAGAGATTAATCCTGTGACTCTATTTATATTCGTTGCCACCCTAGTTTAGAGTAAATGTTGAATTTTTGCTTTATTAAGAAAAACACCATGAACAGTGCCTGTTAAATTTCTCATTTACATATTGTGTGCTTTTTAATGTCCTTCCTTTTGTAGTAGGAAGCAAGACAGTTTTTATGTCAAGTTAAGTTTTCATAATCATGAAAATAGAAAATGTGTCCTTTTCAAAACACAACCAGAGATTTTGTATTTTATTTGGATGATGTTGATGCCACACTTCTCTTCAGATAAGTTGACAATTAATCACCAAAAAAAACTGTCAGTCAAAATTTCTCCTCTGACTATTATCATGAGGTTTACATGACACCGGATCACATACATGCCCCTTGACACAGTTTAATTTCCTGACATCAATGTCATGATATCACTTTAAGTCATGATTTTAAATTACAAAATGTGTTTTGGACAAAAAAGTTTCATCATGTTCGGTAACTTTGTAAAGTTTAGCAGCTTTTGCTGATGTGAACCAAATCCTACTAATCTTTCTCACTCTTGTTGATAAATGTACTTTACAGATTTTAAAACACCAGACCGCTTTATGCAGACATTCCAGGTTAATTTGTCCCTTGACCCCACTGCCCACTCCCTCGCTCATTGGCAAAAGGGCCTATTTTGTCAACTCAGCAGGTGTTGAATGTTCACGACATCACCAAGTGGCCTCGTGAATAAAAACAGCAAATAGCAGCAGGATGTCAAGTCAGAAGGCAGAGTTTGATTGGGCTTTCTCATGCAAATGCCACCGGCGACACCTGGACGGACGGTCTGGCCCCAACACACGAACACATGCTACCCCTTTCTTTGGGGTTCTAAACACCTAATTGCATGTGTGCAGCAGTAGGAAGAACTTTTTTAATGCAGCTGTAGTTAGGCGTGTGATAAATGTGTTGTGTTCCTTGCCCTTTGGGACTTTGAGATAATTTGGTACAGGAACAAAGTTTAGTGGAGTTGGCTTGCTCGGGTAATTAGCACCATGTCGTGATAACGCATGATAACCATGCATGATGGGGGTGGGGGGGGACCTCCTCACAAGTGAGCGAAACAAATGTTGGTGTTTTCTTGGTTGGCACTTTTAGAGTTGCCGCCGCTGTTGTTGTGCTGTGTGTCGTTGCCGAAACACTCATCATCCCCATGTGACACTGCTAAACATGGATTAGTTCTTTTTTGTTGCTGTCGCAGAGGAATTGAAACAAAAGGTCTTTTGTAAGCGTGAACGGGGGAAGGAGGAGGAAGCAAGAGGGATACAGTAGAAGCCCTGACGGAGTGAAAAAGAACAAAGTCGGGGGGGACCGTGTCAACGGTCGTCTGAGCCAATGTCGGATGACGCGGATTATTAGCGGTCAGATGATATTTCTCAGATGTCGACACTTTCTGCATATGTTTTTGAAAATCACCGTCAGAGTTGAGCAAAGGCCTGTCAAAACAATACTGCTGTCATGCGCATGCCGGTACAAAACAAAACAAAACAAAACAAAACAAAACAAAACAAAACAAAACAAAACAAAACAAAACAAAACAAAACAAAACAAAACAAAACAAAACAAAACAATCACTCAAATCTCTGCCAGGTTTTGTGCATCCTTTTTTTTTTTTTTTACGGGATGAAATTTTCAAAACAATCGGTTGATAACATTTTGGCCAAAGGCGAGGAAGTAAGTGCAGTCGGTTGCGGTCTGTGCGCTAACACTGCTGTTAACCTCAGCCTAGCAGCCGTCCGTGCTTGGGTCTTAACCCTCACGTGAGGCTAGATCGTCATTTATATTTTTCTGATTAGTCAAATATGTGCCTTTGCTCACTAAAATTGGCTTGGAGATGTTTAGCATTTTAAATGAAGTAATTCGAAGTTCTTCCTGATGTTTCACCCCAATTCTGAATATCCACAACTTTTTTTGAGTGGCGCGTCTGGATGGAAAATTCCTACAAGTATGATAAGTCGTTTGATTAAAATGTGCTATCTCAGCCAAAACAGCTCGCATGCTGGGTGAACCTTGCTCCGAAACAGTCGGAGGCACAAGAGTGGAATGTTGTTTGCAACTGTGTAGCCGCACAGCGTAGGCGCAATCAGCCAGCAGGCACGGTGGCACGAATAAAAACGCAAACAGGATGTCTTCTCCAACTTCCAGTAAGCCAGCATGTCCCATCCAGCCCCGTTGCGGTGTTGCAACTCTGACACGCACAAAGCCTCAACATGTCGGCCTTCCACCGCTTGCCAGGAACAAAGTTTCCTGCTTCTGATGAATAGGACAAACTTTTTTTTGTTTATTTTGTTTTGCCTTGATTAGATTGTGTCGGTCAGTGTGCCCGGCGCGAGTGATCGAGCGCCACCGCCATTTTTTTACCCGAAGGCGGGTTCCTGTACTTTTGTTGACGTCATTGAGAAGTTTACATGCTTCAGCTCAAGCGCAGCTGTGAACAAAAGTGGGAACGAAAGATCAACCAGCACTCGTTGTGCATTTGTCTCTCTGCGTGCTAGCAAACTTTAGCAAGCTCTCGTTTTGTGCAGTCGCGGTACGGTGTTAGTGATGGGCAGCCATGTTTATTCTGCAGTGGTCGTTAGTGTTCAGATCAGATCCCAAATTAAGAGATCCCTCGGTTTGCTTGTGTTGTTGAGCATGTTGCGTAAACCCACTTGCATACCAACAACGAGCAGGGAAATGGAAGCTCTCGCAAAGACAAGGCGAGTTAGTAAGTCACAAGTTTTTTGTTTGTTTGTTTGTTTTAAGGGCTTTATTTTGATTGAGATGGAAGCCTGCTTGGAACAGACCAACACTGTGTACTTCTGTAAACCATGAACTTTTGGAGATACTGATGAGCTTGCGTTGCACCTCTGTTGACAAACTTGACGGCCTCTTGAGAGAACTTTGACTTCAGTTTGTTGTTGTTAACAAAGCAGTAGACTTAGTTGGCGTTGACAAAGGAGTCGTAGAGGGCAGTCAGACGAGCCTGGAGGTCCTGGGCGTAGGGGTCCAGGGTCTCCCTCATCTCTCCGATGTAAGGGGAGGCCAGGTCTCTCATCTGCTGGGCTCTCTGGGTCACCTCGGCCTGGAGCTTCTCAGCCATTGGGGACACGCTGTCCTTGAAGGTCTTCAGGTGCTGGTCCACCTTCTGCATCAACTCGTCGGTGTGGGGCCCCAGCTGAGCCTGCAGATCAGACACGGTCTGATCCAGATTGGCCTTGATCTCCTCGCTCCTCCTCACGATTTCGCTCCTCAGGGTCTCGGAATCCATGGCGAGAAGTTGGTTCAGCTCCGACTGGATCTGGTCCATTCTTTCTTGGATCTGGACCTTCATGGTGTTGGTGTAGGGCTCTATCTTTTCACGGACGGTGTTCAGCTCCAGGGTCACGCGCTCCTTCAGCGTATCGGCCTCGGCGCTCACCTTGGCAATCAGCTCCTTGGCCGCAGGGGGGAGCTGCTCGTGCAGGGTGACGGCATACTGGTTGGCCATGTCGGTGCCATCAGTAAGCCGGGCGCTGATGGAAAGCAACCGTCAAACGGCAGAACTTGCAACACAAGTTAACGCGACGAGTGCCTGGTGGCATACCTAAATTCCTGTCCCAACTGAGACTTCTTGATCATCTGGATGGTGTCGTCGGCCGTCTGGGTGGCCTTGGCGACGTACTCCCAGAAGGCGTCAGTCAGCACCTCCAGCTGGGGCTTGGGTGCATCAGCGTGGAAAAAGTTGGCGTTGCAGCCTGGAGAATGAACGCACAACAAATCAGAGTCACTCACTCTGCACAATTGCTGACCCACATCGGAGGGTCCACTTCATGGATCATCTGGCGTCATACAATTAGGACGCTGTTGTTGAGCACACCTCATCAAAGCTGAGTTCAAGGTATCAAATTCCTTTTCTTTGGCTTTTTGAGGTTTACTCTGAGAGTAGGACCGGCCTTAGCGAGAGTACAAGCCAGACTACATTTTGAATTTAAGGTCAATAGAAAGAAACATTCTCCCTTGGATAGACTTTAGATGATCCTTCCCGGAAAATTCTTTCCTTCAGAAGACCACTCGCATGAATGTGTGGCTTTCAACTCACCGGTGAAAACGGCCAGAACCAGGACAGCGAGGACCTTCATGGTTGTTGGATCTAGAGCGACAAGATGCGCCACATTTTAGCCCGGCGAGAAGGAGGAATGAGAAGACACTCTGAGGATCTGCTGTGGTCTTACCTGTGAGAGTATCTGCCAGTAAAACTCTGCAGTGCTTCTGCTCAACCGATGCGCCGCCGCAGCTTTTATAGCAAAACCGACGCTAATAATCCCAAAGTCCAGGCCGCATGTGCCTTGCTGTCACTCGCTATCTGATGCCCTAAGCAAAGCAGGCATCCCGCTAGATTTTGTGTTCTTTCTCATGATTTTCAACTCCCAAGGAATGTTATCTAGATGTTCTGATGTAAAGCTGATTAGATAGCGGCAAAAATAAATAAATAAAGGAAATATACCTCTTGCTCTCCCAATGGTTTTCACTTGCTCTCCCATTACCAGCTCACTAAGCATGGCTTCAGTTTCTGGGTCAAAGTTCACATGACAGCCACCATGCGTCAATCCGACCAAGGGTCGCTCGACTGTGCCTTCGTCAGCCTCGAAAGGTGTCGGCCTTAAATGTCAAATGACGTCAAAAGACAAAAGCGCACGCTTCCTTGCTCCCAGATGTCACGATTGACCGAGCGCAAGGTCAAAGCCAGACGACAAATATTTTAGATTAGCTTCATTCTTCCGTTGACTTTGCAAATCGTTGAACAGTCTCTCTTGTACGTTTCTTTTACTGTGGGTAAAATGTTTGAAATGTCAACAAACTCTGATCTTGTCAAAAATGACAGCATTTCATTTCACATTTATTGATTATGTATCAAAAAACTGTATTTTAGGAGCTTGTTTGTTTTTGACACTGTTGTTTGTGTTCATTGACACTTAAGCGTGATTAGGAAGCCACATCACAAGATTCCAAGCAAAGCAAAATGATACTGTACACCGTCCTAGCTATCTAGTAAATAGCAGCCTAGTCTGATTTCGCCTTTGATTTGGTCCAAAGGTTTTCCGTCCAGTTCAAAGTATGATGGCCCGCACCCTGACGCACTCAGGAGCTGATTGGCGTGCTAGGCTTGAACTAAACATTAATGTCGGTAAGGGTCACCTTTGGCGGTGTTAGAAAATGTTATCGCTTGGAGGTGAAGGCACCTCAATTGCTCTCCGCCTCGTGTCAACTATTACCAATTACTTGTGTCCAACTTCTTCAACGCCTGTTCGTTTTTTTTCTAAGGACAAACATTTTCACACAAATCAAACTTACACCAGGTTAGTAAAATTTCAGCCCATTATATGAAGTCTGTTTAGGTCAAATGTATGGTTGTGCACTTTAATCAATGAAATATGAGCATATTGATTTTCTCGCTAACAGAGACTCTGGAACTTATTTTCCACAGTGGTGTGAACGTGAAAGCACCACAAAAGACTCAAGTCCTCCTTTATAGTTGTATTTGGCGTGGCATCTTCAGCCCGCCTCAGCCAAGTCCTGTGACCCGTTTGTGACAACATGGCAGGGACTCCTGGACTTTGCCTCCTGGACAACAACTGTCAGACCTCTTCAATATAAATAGGCAACGCAAGCGGACACGATCCACAAAGAGACGCACACACGGCAGCAGGTGAGGATTTGGCGGGCTTTCTCATTCAACAAAAATTCTCACTCGCATGCCGTTGAACTTTAGCCGACTTGTCTTTTTGTGTTTCCAGCAGTCATGAGGGTCTTTGTTTTGCTCGCTTTGGCTCTGGTTTCTGGTAAGTCATAAGCTCCAAACTGATGGGCACCATATCGCAATACTGTTGATATCGTGAACCAAAACGTTGTTCGTTATGGAAAACTCTCTGTTATCTGCTTTCCCGCAACAGGCTGCAATGGCAACTTGTTCTACGCTGATGCGCCCAAGCCTCCTATGGAGGCTCTGACCGACGCATTCTGGGACTACATCGCCAAGGCCAGCAAGACGGCCGACGACACCCTGGAGATGGTGATGAAGTCGGAGTTTGGAGCTGAAGTCAAGTAAGTTGCTCTGCCTTTTGCAATTTGATCAAATGTTGATGGAATTGGACATACAAAATTGCTGTATCTTGACCCTAGTGATATCAGGGCTCATTTGTCATATCACCTAATAAACTCTTTGATTGACAACCCTCTGGAAGAAACCAACATTGAGCTAATCTTTGTCTGTTTGCTTTTGCAGTGCTCAGCTAGCCGAGACCGCTGACATGGCCAGCAAGTACGCCAGCGCCCTTAAGGAGAAGCTCCCCCTGGCCGCTCAGGGCCTGGTGGCCAAGATCAGCCGCGAGGCAGACGTCTTGAAAAAGGTGCTGAGCCAGGACCTGGGCTCAGTCACCAAGAAGGTTGAGATGTACTCGAATGACGTAAAGGCGCAGATTCAGGAGAGGCTGGATCAGCTGAGGCAGGGGCTGACGGCTTACGCCGACAACGTGGATTCGGACATCCTCAAGTGGCACAGCGAGGAGCTGATGGCCGGCCTGATGAGCAGCATCTCCGACGCGGAGCGCAAACTCCAGCCCTTCACACAGGAATTGATGAATCAGGTTGACGCACACCTGGTGGCCTTCCAGCACAACATCAGCCCCATGGCCGACAGGTTGCAGACAGAGCTTTACCACGGAAGCAGACAGGTGCAACGTGTGGTGGCCCCCTATGCCGAAGACCTGAAGGAGAAACTGGACCATTTCACGATAGATCTTCAGAAACACCTCAAGGCCTTGGTCATCAGCAACTAAGTCCAACCCGGGATTCGCTTTGAAATGTCATCCCAATTGCACTCTCACTGAAATCTAATTTCTATATATCCCTCAACTCAATTTCTGGACAATTATTTATTTTTTTGAACTCTGTTGCTGTGTGATTATTTTTTTAAGCAAAATAAATACAATTCTCATCAAACAAACAGGTTGAATTATTTTCAACAGATGTCCTTTTGGATATGCACATTGTCTCCAGAAAGGAATAGTACTTCAGCAATACAAATATCAACATATCAATACAATGCACCGTTGCTGTATCGTGATTTGGTTGATATCACAGGTAAACTATAACGGTTGAGTTTTACTATTATGTGTATTCTAACAAGGTTTCCTTTTGTTTTCTCTTCTCAGCGAGTTGTATGGGTGTGTTGATTTTTTCCAAGTAGGCATTAAGGTCTTATTTTGACCGGGCGGCCGTGGTCCCGTCCTTGTCTTGACATGTCCCGATGACGCAACGTTGCGGCCGCATTGTTGCTTTTATTCAGCATGTTGTGGCACGCCGTGAAGCTGGATCTCACAAACACACCAAAATGTTCTGTCAGCAACTTTTGACCAATCACTCTTTGAAACACTGAATCGTTACAAGAATAAACATTTTATTGAACGTGAACATTATCTACAAGATTTCTTTGGGGGGGAGGTTCCTTCCTTACCTGTAAGGAGTTGCGACAACGCCATTCGACATTTGTCCTCGGGTGACTCGCTCGGCCTCCAACGTGGAGGCTCAGAGTTCACTGAGTGAAAATGTCTCTAGTCCTTCAAGTTGCTTTTATGATTCTTGAGCGCATGATTTGATCTTGTCCTATCTTGCGTGAAACACAGCTGCTCCAAATCTTGACTGACAACAAATCAGAGAAAGTCATTGTTGATTTGACCTGAATATATAATCCAAATGTCGAAAGAGGGAGATTTGAAGTTTGAATTTTAGGATTTAGATTATGCTTTGAGACAGGGTTAAGGTTTCAACTTTATTTGGGTATTAAGTTAGCCAATTTGAAACTAGTTTAGCGGTTTGATTTAGTTTTATAATTTGTGTTTTTCTTGTGTCATTTCAATTGTTTTGTCTCTAAGACGGTAAGAAGTGTCACAAACTGAACGCTATGTGTTGTAGAATGGCAAGCAGGTGTCCCTAATATTGTGGCCAGGCAGACGAGACAAGACTTGACTTGCTGTTGTTTTGCCAAAAAAAGGCCCCAGGTGGTTACTTAACAGCCCCGCAGACAGGCCCGACGATTGAATGTGGCCTGGCCGCCTTTGAGCAAGATGAGTCTTGTCGCTGGCCTTTTGACTCAAGTTGGAGATAAGCGCTGGGAGCTACTCTTCTGATTGGTCTTATCCATCCATCCATCCATCCATCCATCCATCCATCCATCCATCCATCCATCCATCCATCCATCCATCCATCCATCCATCCATCCATCCATCCATCCATCCATCCATCCATTTTCTTCCGCTTATCCAGGGTCGGGTCGCGGGGGCAGCAGCTTTAGGAGGGACTCCCAGACTTCTCTCTCCCCAGCCACTTCATCCAGCTCATCCCGGGGGATCCCAAGGCGTTCCCAGGCCAGCCGAGAGACAGACTATCCAGCGTGTCCTGGGTTGTCCACGGGGTCTCCTACCGGTGGGACATGCCCGGAACACCTCCCCAGGGAGGCGTCCAGGAGGCATCCTGATGAGATACCCGAGCCACCTCATCTCTCTCCTCTCAACGTGGAGGAGCAGTGGCTCTACTCCGAGTCTCTCCCGGATGACCGAGCTTCTCACCTTATCTCTAAGGGAGAGCCCGGACATCCTCCGGAGGAAACTCATTTCGGCCTCTTGTATCCGGGATCGCGTTCTTTCGGTCACGACCCATAGCTCGTGACCATAGGTGAGGGTAGGAGCGTAGATCGACCGGTAAATTGAGAGCTTTGTCTTTTGGCTCAGCCCTCTCTTTACCACGACGGACCGGTCCGCATTACTGCTGAAGCTGCACCGATCCGCCTGTCGATCTTGCGCTCTATCCTCCCCTCACTCGTGAACAAGACCCCAAGATACTTGAACTCCTCCACTTGGGGCGGCAGGATCTCATCGCCGATCCGGAGAGGGCATTCCACCCTTTTCCGACTGAGAACCATGAACTCGGATTTGGAGGTGCTGACCCTTATCCCGACCGCTTCACACTCGGCTGCGAACCGCTCCAGTGAGAGTTGGAGATCATGGCTTGAAGAAGCCAACAGCACCACTTTGTCTGCAAAAAGCAGAGACATGATGCTGAGGTCCCAAAACCGGACACCCTCAACGCCTAGGCTGCGCCTAGAAATTCTGTCCATAAAAATTATGAACAGAATCGGTGACAAAGGGCAGCCTTGGAGTCCAACCCTCACAGTGGACAAATCCGACTTACTGCCGGAAATGCGGACCAAATTCTGGCATTGGTGATACAGGGACCGAACCGCCCTTATCAGTTGGCTCGGCACCCCGTACTCCCGAAGCACCCTCCACAGAACTTCCCGAGGGACACAGTCAAACGCCTTCTCCAAGTCCACAAAACACATGTGGACTGGTTAGGCGAACTCCCATGCACCTTCGAGGATCCTGCCGAGGGTGTAGACCTGGTCCACTGTTCCACGGCCAGGATGAAAGCCACACTGCTCCTCCTGAATCCGAGGTTCAACATCCCCACGGACCCTCCTCTTCAGCACCCCTGAATAGACCTTACCAGGGAGGCTGAGGAGTGTGATTCCCCTGTAATTGGAACACACCCTCCGGTCCCCCTTCTTAAAGAGGGGAACCACCACCCCAGTCTGCCATTCCAGAGGTACCGTCCCCGATGTCCATGCAATGTTGTAGAGGCGTGTCAGCTATGACACCCCCACAACATCCAGAGCCTTTAAGAACTCCGGGCGGATCTCATCCACCCCTGGGGGATTGGAGAGTCCGCCTCAGAGTCTTCAGCCCTGCTTCCACAATAGAAGGCGTGTAGGTGGAATTGAGGAGGTCTTCGAAGTATTCTCCCCACCGACTCACGACGTCCCGAGTCGAGGTCAGCAGCACGCCATCTCCACTCTAAACAGTGTTGACGGTGCACTGCGTCCGCCTCCTGAGACGCCGGATGGTGGACCAGAATTTCCTTGAAGCCGTCCGGAAGTCATTCTCCATGGCCTCGCCAAACGGGTTTTTGCCTCAGCAACCGCCGAAGCCGTGTTCCGCTTGGCCATCCAGTACTTGTCAGCTGCCTCTGGAGTCCCGCAGGCCAAAACGGCCCAATAGGACTCCTTCTTCAGCTTGACAGCATCCCTTATCACCGGTGTCCAACAACGGGTTCAGGGATTGCCGCCACGACAGGCACCAACGACCTTATGGCCACAGCTCCGGTCGGCTGCCTCAACAATGGAGGTGCGGAACATGGTCCACTCGGACTCAATGTCCCCCGCCTCCTCCGGGATGTGGGAAAAGCTCTGCCAGAGGTGGTTTTTGAAGCTCTTTCTGACAGGGAATTCTGCCAGATGTTCCCAGCAGACCCTCACAGTATGTTTGGGCCTGCCAGGTTGGACCGGCATCTTCCCCACCATCTGAGCCAACCCACCACCAGGTGGTGATCAGTTGACAGCTCCACCCCTCTCTTCACCCGAGCGTCCAAAACAAGTGGCCCCAAATCCGATGACACGACTACAAAGTCGATCATCAAACTGCGGCCTAGGGTGTCCTGGTGCTAAGTGCACACATGGACATCCTTATGCTTGAACATGGTGTTCATTACTGACAATCCGTGTCGAGCATAGAATTCCAATAATAGAACACCACTCGGGTTCAGATCAAGGAGGCTGTTCCTCCCAATCACGCCCTTCCAGGTCTCACTGTCATTGCCTACGTGAACATTGAAGTCACCCAGTAGAACAATGGAGTCCCCAGAAGGAGTGCTCTCCAGCACTTCTTCCAGTAAGGGTGGGTACTCTGAGCTGCTGTTTGGTGCATAGACACAAACAACAGTCAGGACCCGTCCTCCACACCCGAAGGCGGAGGGAGGCTACCCTCTCGTTCGCCAGGGTGAACCCCAATGTGCAGGCGCCCAGCTGGGGGGCAATAAGTATACCCACACCTGGTCGACGCCTTTCACCGTGGGCAACTCCAGAGTGGAAGAGAGTCCAGCCCCTCTTGAGAGGGCTTGCACCGGAACCCAAACTGTGTGTGGAGGCAAGTCCGACTACCGTATTTATTCTAATTATCGCCCATATTCTAATAATCGTAATAATTGAATAATAGCCCATATTCTATCCCAGGGCAATAATTAGAATAAATACGGTATGTCTAGTCGGAACTTTTCTGCCTTGCACACCAGCTCGGGCTCCTTTCCAGCCAGAGAGGTGACATTGATTGTCCCATAAGCCAGCTTCTGCAGCCGGGGATTGGACCGCCAAGGTTCCTGCCCTTGGCCGCCGCCCAGCTCACGATGCACCCGACCTCTTTGGCCCCTCCCACAGGTGGTGAGCCCATGGAAAGGGGGACCCACGTTTCCTTTTCGGGCTGTGCCCCATGGGCGAGGGCCCAGCCACCAGATGCTCGCCTTTGAGCCCCACCTCCAGGCCTGGCTCCAGAGGGGGGCCCCAGTGACCCGCGTCCGGGTGAGGGAAATCTGAGTCCATATGTCTTTTTCGTTATAAGGGGCTTTTTGAGCTGTGCTTTGTCTGGCCTCTCACCTGGGGCCCTTTTGCCATGGATGACCCTACCAGGGGCATGAAGCCCCAGACAACATGGCTCCTAGGATCATTGGGACACGCAAACCCTTCCACCACAGTAAGGTGACGACTCAGAGGTCTTCTTCCTTTTCTACCAGAGCCACAATGAACATCTCAAACAAATCAAGCATAAGGACGAGAGTTGTTGCTTGAAAGTTTTTGAATTAGGGTTTCAAACTAAGGTAAGGTGTGATTTGGCCGGAGTTTGTTCTGTTCTCTCTGCCCACCTCCTCCCCGGCTGGGGAGGGGGTTAGGTGGCTCGAAAGCGGTTAGCGGCTGGCTGGATTCTCGGGGACCAGTTCGGGATGGGGGAGCTGCGGCTCGGCCCCCTTGAGGACACTGCCAGGACAATCGAGGACACCTCCGACATCCATTTTTTTTTTCATTGATTTTCATATCATGTATTACTTGTGTACTCTCTGCATCCATTATAACCTGGTGATCCTGAAAGGGGGATCCTTCCATCTGTGGTCCCTTCTCAAGGTTTCTCATTTTCCCCTGGTAGGGGTTTTTTGAGTTTTTCCTTGCCCTTTTGGGAGCTTATGATCAGGGGATGCGTTGAGAATAATTGTCAATTTTGGCTATGTGAAGCCCTTTGAGACTGTTTGTGATTTAGGGCTATACAAATAAACTTGACTTGACTTGACTTGTAAGGGTTCCAGTGTAGGGTTTCAAACTAGGGTTAGGGTTTCAAATTGGAGTTTCAAACTAGGGTTAGGGATTCAAATTAGGTTGTTTGAAACACTACACTGAAACCCTAACCGTAGTTTGAAATCCCACACTGAAACCCTAACCCGAATTTAAAACCCTAATTTGAATCCCTCGTTTTGGATTGAAACCCAAATCTAAGTAAGAACAAGCCTCGGGCATTGTTAGAAAAAGTAATGACATTTATTTGTGTTCATCACACACGATCACCATATATTACGTTTACGCACAGACTTGGTTGGATTCTTCCCCCGCCCTGACGCGGGCGTTCTTCCAAAAGTAAAGAAAAGCGCACTACACCACGCAGCCAGTCCCGGGTTCTAGGTGGTCTCGTCGGTCAGTCATGTCTCTGACGTCTTCCCCGGGAATCACAGTAGTAAAAGAGCGTCTCTGAATGTAAGGTTTGGAAAAACTTGTTCCGGGTTCCTGTGTGCGTTTGCGTGTGAATGTGTCTCTGACCGAGCCAAGGACCACGAGCCGGGTCCTGGGCGGCAGGGGTGACGTTTCCATTTCTGACCCCCTCTAGCCGATGACGACGCTGAAGCCGCACTGGAACTTGTTCTTGCGGTGATTGAGGAAGGCTCCCAGCGCTACCGTGAGCGGCAGAGGCGGCAGCTTCTTCTCCAGCGTGGCGCCTACCACCCAGTTGCTGTCCACCGAGCCTGGAGGAGGACGCCGGGGCCCCGCCCGCGACAGCTCCGTCAATACCGTAAACGCAACGCGGCGGCGCAGTGGGCCTACCTTTGAAGAGCAGGTTGGCCTTGGGCACATCTAGCTGGTAGCCCAACGATGTCGTGGTCTCTCGCATCCGCGTGCTGGCTTCAAACTCTACGCCCACTTGTAACTGTGACCGCACAACTAGATTTCCTGTTATCATGTAAGGTACTGTCTGTTTTTTCACTGTTTAAAGCACTATTAAATACCATATCATAGCTGCGCATTTAATTTATACACATAAAATGATAATGCCACATATTTAGTGATAGCGCTTCTCGATTATTTTCTGTTATGCCAACCTCCAAGAACAACACTTTCTGCAAGCCCCCCCAACTCTGCAACTATAAATGAATGGTTTCTACTTCCTAGACACGTCCCCCCGGCCCCCAAAATAAACATTATCTCCTTGGCGGGTACCTGCTCGTTGGCTTTATGGTAGTAGGTGGCGTGACATCCTCCTCCGCCCAACGTCAGCGTGGCCACTGAGTTGTCACCTGACAAAGACAACAAGTAGCGACACAATTAATGGCTAACATCTCACAAACTGATCAAGACTACAGTCAAACCTCTACATAAGATTGCTTAAACATACAAATTATTTAACATACGATGTGAAATTTGATCAAATATTTGACTCAACATCCAAAGTAATTCCTAACATACGTCGTCATGGTTAGCCCGCAAGATGGCGTCATGTCGGGATGATGTCAGCATCACGTTATCATATCTCAAGAAGGCTAACGCAATGGCATAGTAGTAGTGGTGAAAAGAGGAAGAGGGTGATGATTTCCTTACAAGTAAAACAAGAAATCATCAGAAAACATGAGTGTGGAGTGCATGAGTGATCTTGCAAAAGAATATGGCCGGAACATGTCAACAGTTTCAACAATCAAGCGACGACGATTAAGCAGAAGGAAGCCATCAAAGCAGTCAAGCCATCCAAGGGGATCACCACCATCTCTAAACATTGCAGCCCTACCTCAGAAGAGATGGAACGCCTTTCTTTAAAAAAAATCTGCATAGCGGTCGAGTAAAGGTGAGGAGGAAAGTGAAGCAAAGAAAAGAAAGCCTGAATTCAGTGAAGATGAGTTAAAGAAAAACATTAAAAACAATATACAAAATAAACAAGCTATTATTTTTAAGTTAACCTTTTTATGTAAGTTGGATAAAAAAATGAAAAATTTATATAAAATATAAGAAAATAAGTTAGTTTGAAGTTCACAGACTAAGTTACAGTAAGTTACGAAACGTAATGTGCCTCTATGTGTCTCAAAGGTACAGTGACAATTTAAAAAAAAAAACTTCTTATTTCTTTGTAATTTATTTCTTTTAACATGTCTGACAATGCATTTGTTTTATTGGTAAGTGTAATTATCTGCAGTGTCTCTTAAGGAGTTATCGTTGTTCTTTTTGGCTATGGAACGAATTAAACAAATCACAATGTATTCCTATGGAAATATTTGATCCAAGATACGACTATTTCAACATACAAAGTAGGTCCCGGAAAAAATTAAATTCATATGTAGAGGTTTGACTGTATTTTCTCAAAGATATTTAATCGGCTATTTTCTCGTAAAAATATTTTTGGTGTAATTTTGACTATATGGATTATAAATCTCGGACCGGAATTGTTTTCTTTCATCAAAAACGTTCCCATGAAATGATGACAGTTTTCTTGTAATACGAAGATCTTTATTAAAAATGAGGTAAATCTTTTACTCTTTTTACCTGTGTACCTGCCCAGAAGGGAGGTGACTGTTCCTTCTTCGCCAGGTCTGCGGTGGTAAACCAGCTCGCCACCCAGGGCGAGCGCTGGTGTGACGGACTGCAGATAGTGGGCCACGACGATGCCTGAAGACAAATAAAAAAATGAAGGGGGAAAATGGAGCCAAATGAGCAGCTTAGGACCAGCGCCTTAGCGTCATACCGGAGGCTCCGAGGACATCAGGGTTTCCTAGCGTCAGGGCAGAAGTGAAGTCGCCGCCGTGGTACTCCAGGTTGCACTGCCAGTTGACAAACTTGTGCTGCTGGGTCTGCAACGGCAACAGGGGCAAAATGAAGCATGCCGGTTGAACGAGGCTGCTGGTTGAATGAGGCGTGCAAGCCAGTTACCTGGAGGACAACTTTGGAGCGGACGGCTGAGGTGAGCTGGTGGATGATTTGGGCATTGAGGCTCCCCGTATTGTCCATGTCGCCCACCATGACTGGGAAGGACTGATGGTAACAAAAATAAAAAATAAAATACATAAATTAAAAAACAAAAAATACCTCTTGGCAATCTTTTGGGCACTTTGCACACTTTTTCTTCTCAATTTGTGAGTCATGAAATTATAATTGGATCAACTAAAAAGATTGCTTTGTCTTATCCAAAAAATGGTGGCTTATTGTAAAAGACTTGTTTTCTTGAAATGACGCTTGTCAAACGAAGACATTTGCAAAAATAAAGACGCCAGTCGCCGGCCTACCTCGGCCGGTCCGGTCTGTTTGCTGCCGACGTATGTGGAGCCAAATCGATAGCCGGAGTCGCCCAGGGTGCTGAGGGTGATGGTGTGGCTGACCTGGAAGTGGTTACTCAAACCTTTGTTCACCACTAAGCGCACGCCTTCCATCTGGAGAGGGAAGACCTCTGGAAAAAAAACAACACACAAAGTTTTGCAAGTGACATAACGGGTACTAATGAGAATATTAAATACTTTATAAAAACAAACCTTTGATCTCCCATTTTGAATTGATTCTTGCAAAATTATGTAAAAAATGTTGACCTATTCATAATGTAAAGTGTTGATTGCAAAATTACTTTTACCTGAATTCCAACTTTATTCTAGTAGAACGTCAACTTCTTTCAGGAAATGTTTCCCGTTATCCGACTTATTTGTTTTTCCCGCCAGTTTAACCCAACACACAAAAATGCTGAGACCGTTACATTGGAGAGTTATCTTAAAGGGATAAGATTGGCCCGATGTGCCGCATGGTGACGTATTCTAACGGCGAGGCAGCAACTAGTTGACTGTTAGCAACCGGTAAAGCGAGGACCGCTTGGTCCAGTGACTTGCGTGACCGCTTACCTTTACATTTGCGGTGGCACTCTTCGTATGTGCCCGGGTTGGGAAGTGACGACAACTGCGCCACGTCCGTGATCTGCAGCTCGGACGACGACGGGACAGAGGACACGGAGGGCATGGTGAACCCGGGTGGAACTGCAACCAAGCCCGGGACCCCCTGGCCCCCGCCGGCCGGGGTGGGCGCAGGGGAGGTGGCAGCCAGCACACTGCCCATACTCTGAGGACTGTACAGACTGCAAAGATTGGACGGATGATTAATGACTAGCTAACCCTGAATCCTTTCACCATGCAAATAATTCATTTGAAGGATCATCGCTGTGAGCTTAATTGTGCGAGCTGTTTGGCAGACCAAAATGCATGAATTCAACATTTATAAATGGTATTAGTTTCAGACTCAAATAAAGGTTTGTTGTTGCACCAAAAACTAATGTATGTCTGTTTTTTAAACAATCAGTCAAACCACCATTGTGCCACCACAACTTGACAGTTTGGTTCAGTTCTTTCACTTCCATGAGAACGAGACGGTGAATGCTTAAGGAGTTGGTATACACTTCAGAAATGATGGCTAAATGATGGATTCGACAGGTCTACTCCTACGAATAGCAATAGAATTAGCTCTTAAGCCATGTGAGCTTCACACCAAAACCTTAAACACATTGGGATTCTCAACAAGTATTTCACACAAATCTCAATAACAATTGAACAAAGGAAGGGCAGAGTTAGGCACCTACAGAAACATTAGCATCCATTGGAGTATAGTAGACTAGCTTTTAGTTAAGGCCCATTTTGGTCCGCTTCTCCTCATTCCAAACGAACCGCGTTGGTTGTGGTTGCCACGGTGCAACTCATAGCTTGCAGGAGTCACAAAGTATTGCGAAGGACACAATAACTTCTCATTTGAGCCGAAGTGGTTCATGCTAGCTAGCGTGAGTTAGCTCGCAAGCTAGCTACCTAGCTGGAGACGAAGCCATGTGGATGGCCACGAGATCCCAGCGTCCGGTACGTGCAAATACCGACAACAGTCTTATAAAGTATCCGCTCGCACAAGCAGCTATTATTTTTTGTATGTATGTAATAACGGAATTTGAGGGTTAATTTACTCACGTTAAAGGTTTGGTTGCAGGGGAGGGAGGGGACTCAGCACCGGTAAAGTTCACCGCAGAGTCTGTGGCCGTGGTTGACGAGGATCCGTCCACTTCCGGGATCCGAGCCAGCGGATTGGCTAGGGTCTAGCGGATGTTTCTGGCCATTGGTCAAAATCGACTCCGGATAGACCTACTTGTATTGACGTCACAGCACCCGGGTCATTCGCCAATCAGCGGGTTCATTCAATCGTCCGCTGAATGACATTCCAAGGGTACGTCTAATTTACGCTACATTTTATAAATAAAAGTGCCAGTTTAAAACTTTAGAATAATTTAAATAGTTTTCTTTATTGTCTTTGGAAAATAGGTGAAAATTAAATGGATTAAAAACTCACTCGAAGTCCTCGTTTAACAACGAACATTCTCACCAATGACGACTTAAGTCGGAACACGCCGTTAAATTCCATTAGCAAACGTCATCACTTTACGCAGACCCACAAACGCAATTACCGATTTTAAAATACTTGTAACTTAGGTACTTGTAATTTGTTTTCGAGCTTTTGTTGTTGTTTGATCTTCATGAGAAATAATGTTTTTTCCTTTTATTTAATTTGTAACATTTCAGCTGGAATTCAGAGTTTTGCTATTCTCAGTCAGATTCTGTCCCTATTCCCTGTGAATATGAGTAGGAACATTGCACAGCATAAATACGTTTTTGTAAATTCTGCATACCATTATGTTGGGCATGCATAGCCCCCCAATAATGAAACGAGAAAATAAAGCTCAAGTTAGTTTTATTCTTCTCCCAGTAGGCTATAGCAACAGCATATAACAGAAATTCTTGCCCAGCTCTCTTTATGGTAACCAAAAAAAATACATAAATCATTGAACGGAACCCGCCTGTTTGCTGGTACCGACTGTAGCAGTCCATAAAAAAAGGCACGCGCACACGCACACAGTCTGATGTTCCTCAACCCCCTCCAGAACCAGACAGCATGGTTAGTACTGCTCCTTGCCAGCAGAATCTGACCCAACACTTTGGTCACAAAAATACAAACATACGTGCGTGTGTGCGTACAAGATGGGCAGGTTGTAAACCACAGTGAACCAGAACTCTTCACATTGTGTCTTGAGCCATATTTTTACGATATCAGAAGCCATCTTTTGTTTTCTGAAAAAACAATTGAAATGTAAGCATGTAAAAAAGGGTGACCAAATACACACTGCTAAAATCTCAATCCATTTCTAAAATGTGAGACCCCCTGGCGGGCAGCATGCATGATCGGGGAGGGGGGTTGACAAGTATGGTGGACTTGAGATGACTGTCACGCACAGAATGCACATAATAGCTGTTGTTGTTTAAGGACTGACATGAGAAATAGAAAGACGAAAGCACAACATTATCTCTACTGACAATTCTGCATCCTCACAAGTCAGGTCTGTTGTTGTACTACCAAGACTTGCCTGTGGTGGGCAGCACGTGCCCGTGGTGTGTTAAAACTGTAGTGAAGGCATGCTTTTTATCTTTGAGGCCTTTTATGGGGGATATTGTATAGAATGCTACAAAACCAGTTACAATATGTGAAAACTCTAACATATGCTCCAAAGTGTACCAATTTGGAAGTCAAGCAAAATGCGGAGTGGTGAAGAGAAGTAAGAAGTCTCAAAAGTCAACCACTGCAGAAAGCCACCAGAGGATAGGATAATGTACATAAATGTCTAACAGAAATAGTATGTATAAAAATACTGTATATAGGTTCATCTATTTTAGTTTTATGATATGGTGGTGAAACTCCTTTGACACTTGTCAACTTTCCTCCCCAAACTTACCCCATTCTTTCACGGTGCTGCCATTTTTCCATTGCTTGGTGCAGCGTGGGGGTCGTCAGAATCCACAGAGTGAAACTCTGCCACGTAGAGGCTCTTGTCGATATTGCCCGGGATGGGCTTGATGTCGGTGACCAGCTGGTCCTCGATGCTCTTCAGAATGTGGCGGTCCTCCGACGTGATCAGATTGATGGCCAAACCCAGGTGGCCGAAGCGCCCTGAACGAAAGCGTGGAATTGCGATTAAATTCATCATGAGATGTGGCCGGCCCATCACAAATAAAAGATTACATCGGGCCTCTCCAACATGACGACACCCCCCCCAAGGAGCACAAAAGTAGCCCGACAGCTTGTTAAAAAAAAAACCTGAAGTGCTGGCGGTCACCTGATCTTCCGATTCGATGCAAGTAGGTCTCTGCGCTTTTGGGGAAGTCAAAGTTGATGACCACATTGACCGCCTGGATATCGATCCCCCGCGTGAACAGGTCTGCCAAAAGAGCACGCGTTGGTTGAGCACGCCATCTATTTGAAATTGTTGGCAATGTGCATCGAGTTCCTGTAGCCACCTGTGCACACCAGGTTTCTGCACAGTCCGTTGCGGAAGTCGTGGAACACGCGGTTCCTGTACTCTTGCATCATTTTGGCATGAATGTAGAAGCAAGAGTAGCCCAGCTGGGTGATCTTCTTGGCCAGGAGCTCCACCCGCTGGCTGGAGTTGCAAAAGATGATGGACTGGTTGATTTGAAGCTGGAACACAAAAGGTCAAATCATGATTTATATTTTTTACACTTCGGATGTCAAGAGGTGTGCGGCTCAAACAAAAGAGGAGGTTTTGACGGAAAATAATTGAGGAACTTAAGCCTCACCCGGGAGAAGAGCGTATTGAGACAGTGGACCTTCTGCCTCTCGGTCACATATGCGTAATACTGGGTGATGCCCTTCAACGTCAGCTCCTCCATGAGGTTGATCTCATAAGGCTTCTGCAGGTGTTTGTTCTGGATGGGGTTTGGAGGGGAATCTCTAAAAACACTTTTGCTTTGAAATGAGAAGCGTGCAAGTGAAGGTCACCATACCATGAATGTCTGCACACTGATGGGGAACGTTGCTGAGTAGAGCAGAATCTGCCGATTCTCTGGTAAGAAGCTGATGATGTCTTCGATGATGGCCACAAAGTCTTGCGAGAGGAGCTTGTCTGCCTGAACATGTCAGATGTTGAAAAAGTTTGAGAAACACAAAAGGACGATGCGTGTTATGAGAGTCCTACCTCATCCATCACCATCATTTGTAACCTGTCCACTTTGGCCAGACTCTTCTTGATCAAGTCCAGTAATCTTCCAGGTGTGGCAACCACCACGTGCACTGTTGGGACAAAAACGGCCAAAGTGTCACAAACGTATCTAAAACTAAAAAAATATATTACAATTAAAATAATAAACCTTTTCCAACTTTAAATACTGTTTTATACTACAAAGTCAACATATTTTTCAATTAAAAATTGAAAATGTACACTAGATGTTCCACTCGAGAGCTTGGTCTTTGGTCTTAGACTAGGGCGCCCCTTCCATTTTCCCGTTTGTGGAAAAGCTTGGCCATCTCTGCACTAGCGAACAACCGTGCGAGCTGCACCTGTCTCGTCGAGGCGCAAGATGTCATCCCTCAAGTTGGTGCCGCCGGTGGTGGCCATGATCTTGACTCCGCCTAAGTGCTTGCTGAGCTGGATGGCGATTTGGCTCATTTGCAGCGCCAACTCTCGCGTGGGCACGACGACTAAGGCTGCGTGGAGACACACAAGTGATGAGTCAAGGGGTGACGAGAGCGTGGACAAAGTGAGTCTGACTTCATTATGGAAAGGCAAGGAGGAGGGGGAGTGGTACCGGGAATGAGAAAGCAGACACTGACCTTGAATGTAACTCCTCTTTAGGTCGATTCTCTCCAGGAGCGGAATGAGGTAGGCTCCGCTTTTGCCCGTTCCGTTTTTGGCACGGGCCAAAATATCTCGGCCAGACAAGGCGATGGGGATGCTTTCCTCCTATGAGGGGGCACATGCATGAGAAGTGTTTTTTTTTTTTCTTTCATGCATAAGTAATGCATCGATAGGTGCAGCGTCCAGTATATGCAGAATCAATGTTTCCTACCTACCCAGTGGTCTGCTACCTGTGTCAAGCAGCAGAAAAATTGTGACAAAAACGGAAAACAGACCTGTACGGGCGAGGGCTTTTCCCATCCCATCTCAAATATTCCCATGAGCAGTTCCCTCTTGAGGCAGTAGTCTTCAAATTCATTTCCCTTGGTGGAGGTCACATCCTGCGATTGGCAAAGTGTAGATTTGTAAATTGAGCAAAATTTGTATGCATTATTATATTTCAAAGCTTAAAATGTTTGGGTACTTAGACTTAATCATTAGGGTTACATTACCGATGTTCTAATTCTGTTGTCTTTTGGAGGAAGTTCTAGGCACTTTTTCCAGTCATCTCCAAACCTAAAGACAAAACACACAATTTTTAGAATGCGAGATGAGAAGAGGCTTTGTACTATGAATTAAATTTCAAAACAAATCTTACTTGATAACGCCACTGCTCTGAGGATTATTGCTCCTCTTCGGGGGCTGCTGGCCACTGAATCCTGCGGTCTGGCTGCCTCTGAGCGGCCCATTCACTGCTTTCATCAAACTGATCATCTGTGCTGGGTTTGCTGTTCTTGCTGCAGCCATTTTTCTTGTCTTTCTCTTTTCTTTATTTGAAATTTACCAGCGCAACTGATTTGTGTTTCTTACTAATACTGAAGTACAGACTAAAAAAAAGGTAAAAATTGCACTGCACTTTGAGCATCTGTCAACAGGGCCCTTGAAAATAAAGAGGCCTGTGTGTGAATAATGCTAATTTACAACGTAACTCTCCCAAAAAAATGGAGAAATTAACATTCATATGAATAAATATATCACAAGAATTGTTATCTAATACTCCTCTTTATCTTTGCCAGAATTGCAATTCTGTTCATTGATGTGACTAAGGCTGTTGTGTCTGATGAGCTACATTTACTAAATATTTTCAATTCCTTTGATCTTTGTAGTTATTTGACAAACTGGATTCTCCTTTTTTAGTATTGTTGGGGTGGTTTGGGATTGGCCAAATCCAGGTCACCTGCCATCACATATAATAAGAAACATTTCTTAAAAGTTAAAGAAATTCATCAACAAGCCAAATACATAATGTCACCTGTTGTCAGTCAGTCAAAAGTCACCAACAAATGTGAACTATAATGGGCGTCTCAGACAAAAGTCATTTCATATTTTGATACTCGAGCAGGATAGACAAGCAAAGCATCTCGGGAGAGTTTTCGAATCAACGTTCAACAAAGTTGGAAACTTTTCCACCGGCAAGCTCAAGTTAGCATGCTATTATCCTAGCCGCCTTCGATGTTCAAACTACGGTGCTTGAGAACAGTAACGCGTCAAACCTACCTTGAGTTTTCTCACTCCAGCCAAAATATATTTTCGCTTGTAAGCTTTCAACGTGATATGTGTGTCGAGTCCGACAGCAGTTTTGACATTATATCGCGAAATCTGCTTCAATCGTAACTTTATATCACTTCTTTGTTGTCTCACATTCAAATTATTGACAATTCAACATGGCCGCGCGCACGACTTACAATTGGTTGGTCGCCTCCGTGGGGGCGGATGGCAACTGACCAATCACATTGCTGCTTCTTTCAAACGGAACCGCTTGATTGGAGTGGACAAGCTTTTCTTTCTATTTTTAGGGGGTGGAACCATAACAGGAAGATCTTAGCTCGATTTCATTTATGATGAATCTCATTTCTGATTTCCTTTCCCTCACACTTTGAGAAAAAGTAAATGTCAATTGCAGTTATATTAAGAAATGTTGGGTATATTATGAAATGTATGGTCAAAAAAATAAATAAACACAAGATAAGTTTTTTTTAATATACTTTTAATTTTTTTTTTGAACAAAAGCAGAACAACACACATGATAGACACTACTCACAAACCGTTCCAGGGATACTGTATTGGGCTACAGAGATACAGTGAGATTGGAAGGGTCACAGAAAGGTTTGCCATTCAGCACCATGTTGTCAAACATCAAGTTGTACAAAACGTACTGAAACAGTGAAGAAATGGACATCTAAAAGTTCAAAATAAATCCACCTGTAAAGGTTATTTGTAATTTAAGTCTATCTTGAAATTTGACTGGAAAGCCCAATCCAAATTCCTATCTTTTTCTGCGTAGCATATGTAAACAAAACACACAAGGCAATTTAATGCAAATTCCATCACTTTACAAGTACAGGGGTTCCTGGACACTCACTGTACACTGTATACCCGTGGTTCTTAACCTGGGTTCGATCGAACCCTAGGGGTTCCGTGAGTTGGTCTCAGGGGTTCATCAAAGCCTCCACTGTGGAGGTCCAAACATGCCTGATTTATTGTGTAAATTTGTGAAGATGCATATCTGAAATGGTCTCGCAACAGCAGCAGTCACTCTGATCTACAGGTATGTAATTTTTCTGACTTAATGCATTGTGTTTTTTTTTTTTTCTTTGAACGAGGTGATGTTCATGCACGGCTCATTTTGTGCACCAGTAATAAACATTGATGTCATGAATTTGAAAAAAAAACACATTTTTCACTAAAGAGGCGTTCGGTGAATGCGCATATGATACTGGTGGGGTTCGGTAACTCCAATAAGGTTAAGAATCATTGCTGTATACAGTGTCTAGATTAAACTAGCAATGGGTGCCTAAACCCCCTCGGCCCCCAGCCTTGGCACACCCCTGAGTACAAACAAAGCCGAGGTACATCACAGTTCAGTCACTGAACAAATTCCATTGCGGATGATCACATGGCACTGGAAACGTGACTTAACCTGTATGTTAGCATAGGTTAGCGTAGCAACCCAACTATGAACACTGTATTAGTTTCTCCCCCATTAATTCTTTGAGTAAACCGGCTACCCTTTTTAATGTGCAACATCACTGAATGCTAGATTTGTCATTTGCCTCATTGCTTGATGTTCCGAGGGATGCAGTAGTTGCCAGTTTTGATACATGAGGACTCCTGCTCGTAAAATGGAAAAGCGAACATTGGTGGGGTCCTTGGTGAATGGGAGGTGGCGCAGTGAGGCATTGTTGGAGAACAACCACGACTGCGGCTTGGAGATGGTGAACCTAAAATTTGAGAGGGAAAAAAAAGCACAGTTTTGATTTTGGGGGGAATCAGCAGGTGTACCTAATGAAGTGACCTCTACTGTTGATCATTAAGCTGCTGCTGTGTGGCGAGGCTGACGTGTCCAAATGTTGGTCAGGAACTTGTAGTTTTGTACCCCTCCCTCGTAAGATGTCTGCTATCTGCAAAAAATAATTAAAAATACAAATGTCTCCATCGTTAGATTTCTTTCTCCCAGTGCATTTACAAACTGGATTCGGTTGAAGTTGGGAAATTGTGTAAAATGTAAATATAAACAAAATACAATGACTTGAAAATCCTTCTCAACCCATATTCAATTGAATATACTACAAAGACAACATAGTTAATGTTCAAACTGATAAACATCATTGTTTTTTGCCAAATAATAATTAACTTAGAATTTCATGGCTGCAACACATCCAGTAGGAGTTGGGAAAGGTGGCAAAAAATACTGAGAAAGCTAAGAAAAGCTCATCAAACACCTATTTGGAACATTCCACATGTGATCAGGAAAGGTGGCAAAAAATACTGAGAAAGCTAAGAAAAGCTCATCAAACACCTATTTGGAACATCCCACATGTGATCAGGCTAATTGGGAACAGGTGCGTACCATGATTAGGTATAAAAGGAGCCTCCCCAAACATGCTCAGTCATTCACAACCAAGGATGGGGCGAGGTTTACCACTTAGTCCGTAACTGTGTGAGAAAATAGTTGAACAGTTTACGAACAACATTTCTCAAAGCAAAATTGCAAGGAATTTAGGGATTTCAACATCTACGGTCCATGATATTATCAAAAGGTTCAGAGAATCTGGTGAAATCACAGCATGTAAGCGCCACGGCCGGAAACCAAGACTGAATGACTGTGACCTTTGATCCCTCAGACGGCACTGCCTTAAAAACCGACATGAGTGTGTAAAGGATATTACCAAATGGGCTCAGGAAAACTTCAGAAAACCACTGTCAGTAAATACAGTTCGTCACTACATCAGTAAGTACGGGTTAAAACTCTACCATGCAAAGCAAAAGCCGTTTATGAACAACATCCAGAAACGCCGCCTGGTTCTCTGGGCCCGAGCTCATGTAAAATGGACTGATGCACAACGGAAAAGTGTTTTGTGGTCTGATGAGTCCACTTTTCAATTTTTTGGGGGAAACACTGAACGATGTGTCCTCCAGACCAAGAGGAAGCGGACCATCCGGACTGTTATCAGTGCAAAGTTCAAAAGCCAGCATCTGTGATAGTATGGGGGTACATTAGTTCCCATGGCATTTCTGTGAAGCCAAATAAAAAATGCTGAAAAGTACATACAGATTTTGGAGCAACATATGCTACCATCCAAGCGACGTCTTTTTCATGGATGCCGCTGCTTATTTCAGCAAGATAATGCCAAGCCACATTCTGCACGTGTTACAACAGCGTGGCTTCGAAGTAAAAGAGTCCAGGTTCTCCCCTGGCCCGCTTGCAGTCTAGACCTGTCTCCCATTGAAAATGTGTGGCGCATTATGAAGCGTAAAATATGACAGGGAAGACCCCAGACTGTTAAATGGAACTGAAGCGGTTCATCAAGCAAGAATAGGAAAGAATTCCACGAGAAGTTAAGAGAATTAGTCTCCTCTATTCCGAAACGTTTATTGAGTGTTATTAAAAGGCAAGGTGATGTAATGAAGTGGTAAACATACCCTTTCCCAACTTCTACTGCACGTGTTGCAGCCATGAAATTCTAAGTTAATTATTATTTGAAAAATTAAATAAAGTTTGAGTTTGAGCATTAAATATGTTGTCTTTGTAGTGTATTCAATTGAATATAGGTTGAAAAGGGTTTTCAAATTATTGTATTTTGTTTTTATTTACATTTTACACAATTTCCCAACTTCAACCAAACCCGGTTTGTATCATAGGGACCAATTATACATGGATTTTTCCTACTCACGGGCCAATACACTAGTATTTATGCGTTGCATGTGAGGCTATACGCGGCATGTCCAAATAGTGACGTTCTGAGCTCAGTCAGGTGTTTGCAAGGTGGGGCACTTGGAAGTCAAGTTAATCCCATCTATCCATTCATTTTGTTTCATCCACCTGAGGGTGGCGGGTGAGATGGGGTACACCCAGGACTCACACACTTAGTATTAACAATTATGCCTCAGTGCTTTTATTCTACTAAATAAATCTAGCTGACCAGATGTAGGAAAAGTAACGATCATGCTGCACTATTCATATTTATCCGCTAGGTGGCAGGACAGAACTAATTGGATTCTACTTCACTAATTCTCTGACGGATTTCGCAGATTCCTTTGCCCCCACTTCTGAAGTGCTTTTTTCCCCTCATGTTTGTTGCCAGTTTTTGGCATTCCCATTCATCTCAATGGAGAAATATTATTCAAAATACTAATGTTCTGACTTTAGGGGTGTGGTCATGTTACGGAATTGAAACTTGAAACTCAAAGCATCAATGTTTTCACCTGAGTGCCTCACTTGACTGTTAGTGCTGACCTGTTTGTTCTTGGCCAGCATGACGGGCGTGTCGTTGTGGTAGTTTTTGAGACTGCTGTCGGCGCCGCTCTTGAGGAGCGCCCGCACCACGTCCGCCTGGCCCCGCGCGCAGGCGCTGTGCAGGGCCGTGTTGCTGCTGTACGACGGCCTGTTCACATCGCAGCCGCTCTGCGCCAAGACAAGGAGAAAACGTGGAGGACTCAGGTACACATTTGCAGTGGGCCGGCCTCCCAAAATAGAAATGAAAGTTTTTGTTGTTTCCTCCGCTGTTGTGATTGTGCCACAATAGTCATTTGGAAAAATATTTTTGGGGGAACTTACCTGAATTCAATATTTACATATTTCAAAAAATCCTACTTATCGTGTTAAAATGAAAAAAAGATGTAGTGACGACCTTAATCCCATTTAACCCCTCAATGTGGTCATTTTGGAACAAGTGTTTCATGCAAGTCACAAGCCTTCCCACACAATCTCTTTACCTCAATGAGGAAGCCGACCATTTCTGCATTGTTGCTCTCCACGGCAAGAATAAGGGGACTCTGGCCACTCTTGATGTCCTGATGAAGTGGGCGTGGCAAAGTCATCTATCTGATGGCAGGCAGGCAGGCTGAATGGAAATCGCGCTAGCAATGACGGAATGCACTAACCACGGTGTTGACATCAGCTCCCGCCACCAGCAACATGGCGGCCAAATCTCTGTGTCCGTGGAGTACGGCCACGTGGAGGGGGCTCAAACCTGGTGTGCGAGTTTAAAGGGCCACAGTGGAAAGAAACGGCCCACGAGAGAAGGACAGTGAAGTGCCGCTATTTGTGGACAGCCATGCGCGGCGCGACTTCTGCGTATTTCTGCGTACTTCTCCACTTACCTTGAAAGTTTTTCATCTCCAGGCAGGCGACAGACGAGGAGAGCGAAAGCACCATGGACAGACACAGCGGATGGTGGTATTCGCAGCAGAGGTGAAGCACCGTCTGGCCATTGCGGTCCAACGAGGAGGGGTCCGACCCGGCCCTCAGCAGCGCGTCCACCACATCTGACTGCCGGGTGATCACGGCCAGGTGGAGCGGAGTCTGCATGGCGCAAAGGAAATGATTCATTCATAAATGAATGAAATGTCGCCTGGCATTTGAACATGTCCATTCTTGAAACCGTGGAGCCAACGCCCGATAGCTACGCCTGACAAACAAACAAACAAACAAACAAACAAACAAACAAACAAACAAACAAACAAACAAACAAACAAACAAACAAACAAACAATCCTAAACCTTGAGTCTTCATCTTTACTCATTTATACAATTGCTTGTTGGCCTGTAAAAAATGAATGGATCTGATCAGCAAGATTAAAACCAGTCAGCATAGAGCAATGTTTCCAAACCTGTATTGAGCTGAAGCATATATTTTATGACAGAAAACACTTTTGCCCATTTCATGAATGAACATTGAATTGTTATGGCATGATCTGATGAAATCTCTGTTTCTCTGGTTACGAATCACAGACATTGACAAATTGAATGAATCTACTGGGAAGCCGTTGAGCAATGCAGGACATTCCCGAGCGAGCGTGAGGTCAGCGTATGTCATTGTACATGTCGACACTGGCCAACAAGGACACTGGTGTTTAAATAAACCCAGCGTAACGTCACATCAGCGTATGGGGAAGTGGACTTTCCACTCATATTTGGACAGGCTGCACAATAAACAGCAGCTAGAAAAAAAAACACATCAAGTTTCACTTGCTCTTTGACTGGCTTGGAGGTGTGTGCATGCAGACTTTTAAACCACAGTAGTGAGGTCATATTGCTCTTTGGTGATATACTGAAATCTTGACACACTACATTTGATTTCCTTCACTTAAATGGCTACTTGTTTTTATTTTGAAAAATAGTGTTAGTTGACCCCACTTAAAAATTTGACTGCTTTAACCTAATATTGTTATGGCAAAATTCGATATTACGCACTGACAGTGTTTCTGAAGCTAAACAACACTTATCAACAGCGTGCAATCTATCTGAATTTCTATTAGCTTTTTTTTTTTTTTTTAGCTAGTTTCAGATGTGTGTATGATATGTAATTCTCAATTATAGCCTCAGCAAATGCCCAGATTCAAACCCCAAACCACAGATCTCCACTAGGTAAATGTGCTGGCATGTTTAGTTTGGGTTAAGCATGACTGACTTGTATTTTCACTGCTGGGTAAAACCATTAAGCATGGACTTCATCCAGTTATGCCATTGTCCATCCGTTTGCCTCAATCTTGTGATTCACACGCACACTCATATATTTACAGTATTCTTATTGAAGAGGAACCAACATATTCCAACTCCATATTTAGCCCTTTAAACCCGAGCTTCCTGTAAAACACCTCGAGGGGGATTAAAACAAAAAGAGAGCATCGATAAGAGGAAGTGTGTGTGCGTTGTGTGCGACAAGGAAGAGCAGGAAGGCAGGATAGCGAGGGAAAACCCCTTCTCTCTCCCGACGTGCTCTGGCATTGCTTAGAGATGAGTGGACCATGAAATGCTTTCATGCCACGCCAGACAGACAACTGCAAGGATCTCATGCTTTCCTGCTTGCACACAAATAAACCACTGATGGTATCGCAGTGACTTAAGTGCGAGAGAGGTACACTGAGAGCGCGTGACAGCACGAGAGAGAGAGAGACAGACAGAAAGCGAGAAACGGATAGATAGGAAATGATAGATAGTGATAGGTAGAGATAAATAGATAGAGAGGGAGACGGGGAGAGAGAGAGAGGATGAGAGAAAGAGAGGGTGAGAGAAAGAGAGAGAGGGTGACGTACAAGAAGGGAAAGTCCCCGCCATCCACCCAGCGAACCTCAGGTATGTTACAACAGCCTCCAGCAAGACGAAGAGGGGTTGGGCGAGGGGGGTGGTCACGTGACTTCTCGGAAGGAGGATATCAAAGTACACAAACACACAGATGCGCGGCGCGTACGTGCACCAAAATAAAGAAGCAACTTTCAATGTGCTGCTAGTATTTATTTGCTTCGCAACTATCACACCACATTGCTGATTTTCCCCCCCATGATATTAATCTGTGTATCCGTTTTTTTTTTTTTTTTGGCGGGGGTGGGGTCGGGGGGTACAACTAATACACTTGCCATGCCTTCATTTGTGGTAAAGTAGCGCCTCAGTCACCATGCACATTTTTTTGCCATAAGAGTAAAATGCTGCAAGCCCACACAAGCAGATTCGCCGATGTCAACCACACTCAACTAAGTGCCACCTCTTTTAGGGCACGTGTCTAACACACAGCTAGTTGATCGCCGAAAGTTCTGATGATCAGCGCAAAGTTGGCGTGGCCCCCTGAGAGATTTAGTCACACATTCTGTGCGCAAGTATGACACACCCTTCATATTCTCATGATTCCACGTACTTGTACTATAAAGGGCACCGAGAGTCACATACTTGTCAAAATGCTCTGGCACTCAAACACAGAAACTCAGGATTGGTCAGCAGTATTGGAATGTCTCCCTCTTTGTGTTGTATAATAAGTATAAATCAACACGGGCAAAAATGGAAGGAACCTGGCAAGAATGTAAGCGAGGACGTTGTGTGCAGACAGAGGCACCCTCAAGCGAGGGCGTGAGAAAAAAAAAGTGTTTGTGTCGCCCTTATGTATGTTGTTGAAACCACATTCATGTTGTCAACGCGTGCGATATGACGAAGGTGATGCGTTGCTTTTACCTGTCGCAAGTTGTTGTAGATGTCCAGGCTCCTGCCGGCACACTGCAGCAGCCGGACGAGTTGCCGCACGAGGTCCAGCTTGCCTTGCACCACTGCGATATGCAGGGCTCTGCAATCAAAAGCACGATTCGATGTGTCTTTACGGCTGTGCCTCCAAAAACATGTTTCAACGCTTGTTTGGTGTCAGGACATCAGAAATCGAAAAACATTTTATTTTAGGGCTTTCTGATGCAAAGAGTCATTTGCCGAGCTCGTTTCTGCTTTGATTTTCGGGGGAAAGGCCACGAATCGCCGAGGGAGCACATCTGTTGAGAACCGCACTGCCGTTATTGTGTTTCTTTTTCTTCCGCACAGCCGTTAGCTTCCAGTAAAGGTCGCACGAGTGCTTTTGACATCACTTCCTGCCGCCCCTGACAATGGCCGCATTCTGCGTGCAATCCATCCATGCTAGCACGAGATGGGGCTTTTCTCGCCAGACTGCAGCGATTGTGCAACAGGAAACCGTCGCCGTTTCTCAAGAAGACGTTCCAAGCGCGCTTTGCACAGGACGTGCCGGGGCATCGGCGACGCGAGCGCTTTTGATACAAGCTAATGCGGTAAAGGATAGGAAGCGTGGCCGAGGCATGTGAAGTGAAAAACACATATGTATGCCAAAGTGTGCAGCCGCTACTCATTCCTGTAAGTGACATCATCTCGCACAGCTGACTGACTGGTGTGTCAGCAAATGGCTCCATCGCTTGCCTTAAAAGGAGACAAGTGCATTGTTCTTTTGGAACCTGATGGTTCCGTCCCTCACACAACAGTGGTACCTAATGCTGTGTCTATTTTTATCTCCAGTTTCTCTGGAGAGTATGTCGCCCCCAAATCGCATTGACTGTATTCTCTTCATTGCCTTTTTCTCATGAGGTGAAACTGCGCCAAGTTCTTGGAAGTGGGCAGACTACACGGCCCATATGCACATAACCCTAAAAGTTGCAACAGACAAGAAACTCTAAAGACATCCATGAAAAAATCATCTGTTCTGAAGCCAGGCATCCTCTGACTTGGATGCAAGAAGAGCACGCACGCGCACACGTCAGAGAGCGCACACACAAAGAAGATGAAGCCGATAAGACAGAGAGAGAGCGTGTGAGGAGCGGATGTTTGGTTTTTCAGTCCCATTCATTCAGAAAGGCCCTATCGTCGAGGCCAACATAGCTGAGAAAAACCACACCGAGTGCTCGATACCTCACACTCTTGCTTTTCCCGACCTCCGGGGACCCGCATTGACGTAAGTGGCGACGCGCGGTGGCCGTCGCGTCACACACAAACATCTTGCAAATTGGTCCTCCTCTTTAGAAAAGTGGCCTGGCAACTTGGTCAAAAGTCGCAAAGCATTTGTTCAACAAGATTTTTGCCAGTCCAAAGTGCTTTGAAGTCTTGTGTATTTGCGCGCTTGTGTGAGTTGCCCTGTGCATGCTACACATGTCAAGCTGCCTTGCCTTGCCTTCGAGTGATTGACAACATGAGAGTAAAGGCTCATACGTGTCTCCATCTTCATCTTGCCGAGTGGCCAGCGCCACGCTCCTCAGCGGGTCCCGCGAGTGCTGCAAGCTGAGATGCTCCGCCTCCGGGTAGGGGTATGCCAGACAGTGACCTGAAAAATAAAGCAGCGCAGTCAGTGCAGTATTTGACCCAGTGAGCTACTTGAGTCAAAAGGGGAATCACGTTCTGGACGTTTTCTCAATGACTTGTCACCTGCCTGAGGCCACCTGTCACTCAACATATAAACTGCAGGAAGAAGCGCAGGAGGAAGTGCGTTTCAATGACACAGTGGGAAATTGGACCACACCAGCGTTGTTTTTGAGCGAATACACATGATATTTGAGTGACACATTTACTTCAAAGAATCATCTTCCATTTTGGCTTCATCATCTGGTATCAATCGCTCACATTTTTATACAATTTTTAATCTAAAAAATAGATTTCAGAATTTAAATATTAAATCATCCTTCCAATCATCCACAAATGTTGAGCTGAGCTCTCTTGTTTGGGAGAGAGGTGGAGTACACACTGGACTGTTGGCCAGTTCACTGCATAAATTGCACAAAATTAGTGAGTAAAAAAAGAAAATGATAAATATAGTATATTTTGTATTTCTATTTATTATAATTTCTGAATAATTGTATTAAAACAAACAAAAGAATATATTATTTTAAATATATATTTTATATTTCTATTTATTATAATTTCTGAATAATTGCATTAAGACAAACAAATTAAAATGAAAATATATATATTTTTCAATGTTGATTTGAATTTTATTTTTTTGTTAATAATTCTCCAATGCATTTCATTCGTCGTTAATTGTGATTTTGTATTTCACGGGTCGGCCCGGTCCCTAATACCGGGGGGTGGACTATTTCGATTGGTGCCACAACTGATCACATTTAACAGCAATGTAATGAGTGCTCATCGGTACTCACCATAAGTGGAGGAGGGCACGACGTGGACGGGAAAAGCTCCCAAACTCCGCTCAAGCTCCTTCGCGTGCATGTGGGTTGCCCCAGCAACAGGCAGCCGACCTTCAGCGGCGCTCATCTCGCGTCGCTGCGGCGCGACAGCCTCCCCCGTCGCCGGGGAAAAGCGCTCCACTCGTCCCACGTCTCCAGACGATCGTTCCTCCGGCTCCACGGCGATAGGTCGCTTCCGAAAAGGAAGCCGGAGGGAAGCCCCGTCAGCCGGTCTCTTGCTAGGGAAGCCCGGCGTAGGCGGAGGCGCAGGTGAACCGACGGTCTCCTTGCGGCAACATGGGCGGTCTGGCGCCGCTGCGGACGAGGTGCTCCCCCGCTGACTGGTACTCAAGTCCAGTGGCGCGGCGGCGGCAAGCGAACGGCCGTCATCGTTCATGGTCATGACGTTTGGCATCAACCGGGGGTGAAGTTGAATGTCTTTTGAGAGTCTCAGGTGCGTCTCGGTTCTTCGCTGAATGTCTGTTGGCAGTAAAAACCGGACAGATAGCCCCCAAAAGCGATCATTCCGTTGGCGTCATTGGTAGGTTTTGTTTGTTTAATGATTACAACTACAAATATTTTTCAAATCAAGCAACCTTCAGCTTAGTGCTGAATGCGAGTTATGCATGGAAGCTCATGTGCAGCTGCGTAAGTGCTCCACCATTACTTTCATTTTAAAATGAAAGTGAGCGATTACAACGTCGATGTGTGTGCGCGCGCGCGCTCGTGTTTGCCTGCATGTGCATTTGGAGGAGTGCACAAAATGTGCCGCGCCAACTTTCGTGGTGGCATTTTTGCATCAAAGTTTAAAATTTTATGTATCTATATTATCCAGGGGATGGATGGATCAAAATCACACGGGGATGGGTTAAATGCAGAGGACAAATTTCACCACACCCAGATGTGTGTGTGACGATCATTGGGACTTTAACTTTAACTTTTAATTATATCTCTCGGAGTGAATCTGTGCCATCACTTACAATACATAGGTTCCCTCTGGTGCTAAGAATCGCTGCATCGCTAGTTAAGTTCACGTTTTTATTTCATCATGTTTGCAGATCATCTTTGAGTTTGTTGAGGTGCAATCATTAGTTTATGATAATGATTGATGAATGATAATCATACTCTATAAAAACAGTGGCGGGCCGTGCATTTCACACCTAGGCTTTCAGGAGTGCTCCGTCTGAATCAATCCAACCCGCAATAACTATTTTCCATCCATCCATCCATTTTCTGAACCGCTTAGTCCCCACAGGGGTCACGGGCGTGCTGGAGCCTATCCCAGCCGTCAACGGGCAGTGGGCGGGGGACACCCTGAACCGGTTGCCAGCCAATGGCTATAAAACTTCTACTGCAGGTACAGCTGCGACACACATAAAAAAAGCATACAAAAATAATCTGATGAAATTGCAATATTATTTAGGAATATAGCAACATTTTACTCACCAAAAATCCTGATTATTTGTACACAAAATCCATCCTCCTTTCTTTCCTCAAGAAGATTTCAAATACTTTGTTTTTCAGATTATCCATGTGTTTCAGTTCCATCAAGAAGTCCTTTTCTATCTATTAGCTAATGCTAATGCAATTTGCAGCGTTCCTCGGAGCCTGTGAGCCAGGAGTACCACTCGTAGTTAGTGGACTCAAAGAGCCGGACAAATCGTTTTCCCGGTTGTGACAGGTTTGCTAGCTGCGGAGTTGCCCGACCTTGCTTAACAATGTCCAGCTTTTCTTGAAAAGTCCATCTTGAAAATGGCTTTGACAGTAAATCTGCAACCAAATCAATTTCTTCTCCTCCTTCAGCCACTGTGGGTTGACAAAACAGCCATTAAATCAACACAATAATATCTTTGTTTGTGCAGCTTGCTACAGATGTAGCTAGCTCTGGCTAGTACACTCTCTGACTATCCAATCAAAGCGTGTGAATACGCTGACAATTCCGTACGCCAGCTAGAGGGCCTTGGTGTCGGCAAGTCAAACTCTGATTGGTTGAAGCAACAGTTTGATCAACATTTATTCTATGCTAAAGGGCCTGCAGAACTGATTGTGAAGGCCTCCAGGCAGATTTCTTTGCAAAGATTCCTGGCAAAAAATAGTGACTGAAATGTGATTGGTTAAATCCTTAAATATGAAAATACATGTCTGGCGGCAGCGCAACCAGGGGGCTAGCAATGAAAGGAAGCAGACAGACCATTTGGAATTATTTAATACGTATTCATGGACAAAATATAATTAACATCAGTCTGTGATTCAGATATTTTTAGGCCAGCAGAAAAGGCCTTGCAGGACCTGACGGCCCCCCACTGCTACAAATAGCAAACACTCAAACGCCAAACAAAATGCGAAGGTATACTTTTGGAACAAAGCCATCATTTTTCAATGATAAACACGTATGCCCACTGCACCACTGTATTATAATTTTCAACTCTATAATAGTCTATAATTATGTTTATGTAAATGCACTATGCAGTGGAACCTGAAGGAGCGCTGAGAAGCAAAACCGTTGAATTCCGAAACAATTTTCCCCATTAGAAATAATTGAAAAGGCAATAATCTGTTCTCAGGCAGCAAGTTTTTGCCCTAACGTTACTTTTTTTTATCTCACAATTGCGGAGCAAAACTACACAGAGTTGAATATGCAGTACATTTAAGATCCACATAATTTGACATTGATTTGGCGCTGAATCTGTAAACGAAGAGGTGCAGAGGTGGGGTGGGGGAGGGAGGGTCATTGTTTGGAATTGGAATCACCTTCCATATGAAAAATCCAGTGGCTGCATTTTGTCAGTGTTTTACTTTCTTTGTTTTATCCACTGGGACCTGGATATCCCCTCGTAAATCCCTTAGCAACACTAGCACTTTTTATGGCCTCTCTATTCCTCAAAAATGAACTTATGGTCAATCGCTGCACTTTGAATTGCGATGCCAAGTAACCCGAATGCATCTTTCTTGCTTGTTTTTCAGCTCTTCTTTTTTCTTTTTACAAAGGTTTCCCGAATATGTTGAATTCTGAGGCGGTTGACTTCCGGGGTTCCACTGTATTTATGAAATGGTTAACCATTTTTGAATTTTTAATATGCAGAAACATTTCCGGGTCAAACCCCCAAGGCAGAGCTCATGTGCGCGCAGGCCTCCAAGCATAACGAGGAAATGGGAGAATAAAAACAGATTCTGCAACCAGTCACATGCACGCAAAGCTCCACACCCACGAGCACATCCAGTCCACACCTCAACATGTCACATACACCAACATCTCCTGATGCTTGGACTTACCCGTGCAGGGCCAATTTGGTACTTTCCCGATCCACTCAAGTGTGGAGTTGGCCAAATATTTGTTGTTTAAAGTCCCTAAAAAATCCAGACGGGCTGCACACACGTGCGCATTGCCACCATTTTCTGCAGAGTAAGACACAAA
The DNA here is from genome assembly GCF_024217435.2 of Syngnathus scovelli. Lineage (NCBI taxonomy): Eukaryota > Metazoa > Chordata > Actinopteri > Syngnathiformes > Syngnathidae > Syngnathus > Syngnathus scovelli. Next base: position 12,785,186 of record NC_090855.1, read on the forward strand.
TGGATGATTAGTGCACTCGTTTATAGCTTTAGAAATGCTTCAATGGCTACGATCTCTGTGGTACTTTGACTAACCCCTTTTTTCTCTCCCTTTTGTTAAATGGGTTTGTGTGGCTCCGTCAAACAAATGAAAACATCATGTGGGTCGAATGGGGCTTGAAAGTGCAGCAAATCTAGATAGGTAGAGCCGGTAAGGTGAAGTTCGATTGGGGATGTTCCGACCATGATCTCCTGACCGTGATGGCATCAGGGACAAAATTACGCTACCTTCTTTTAATCTAACAACGCCCCCTTGGGGTAGGAAAGATCATGCGCAGGATGGATTGCTGGTAGAGCTCCTAAACTTGAAAATCTACCAGGTCGACCCCAATTGTCAACTTTGGTTAGCCGAGTGCCAAGATTTTGAGGATTTCTCAACGACGGCAGTGTTACTCAAGAGAGTGTCCAAGATGTTTTCCGAGCTCAAGAGAGTGGCCAAGATGTTCGCTGAGCTCTGAGACGGGACGGACATGTGAAGCCAAGTCATCAATTGGTACAGTCTGTTTATTATTTGTCTTTTCCAGACTGTTGTTTCTGAACAAGAAGAGAACCTCGGCCATCATACTCCAGGATGGGGTCTGAAACCTAATGGAAGACCAAACACTTTGTGGGTTTTGGCATTCTGCTTGCTAGGAAGCAGATGTCGGCTCCTGTACGACAACACGTAGCGACTGCTTTCATTTTGTGTGAAGCGACGCGTTTTGAGGCCAAGGTCGCTCTCTCACTCTCTCGCCGTCTTTCTGTTGGGCGGAAAACAAAGCAAACCAGTTGGTCTGGCTTTAAACAGGAAGTCAGCAGTTGCAGTGCACAAAAACAGAAAAACAGCGGCTGCATTTGGGCCAGCAGCCCCGACTGCGTTTCTGACGTTTGATGTCTTGGCCCTGCCTCGCTGAAATGCTACCAAGGGGACAACCAAGGCTTGTTTTTGTGAGTAAGATGACAATTTTTGACTCCAACCTGAGGATAAGCGCTCGATGAAATACATTTGAAGGAACATCCTCCAATGAACTCTAAATGCAACTCTTGCTTTTTTTTGTTTTCTTTTAACGACCGTCTAAAAGCAACTAGCAGATTCGGGGTTTGCTAAAAAGGGCTCTGACAGGGATCTCCAAGATTTTGTGGGATAATGTTTTTTTTTGTTAAAATGTTTTTAAATTTTCAAAAAATAATATATATGCTCTTTTTTGTTTTCTAAATTATCATGCTATTACTATTTATTATGGTGCACACCAACATTTCAGAGGTTGAGAAATACATATCTTTTAATTTTTATTAAATGTAGATTCTTACAAATAATTTGAAATGAAAATCTAGTGATTCTCAATTTTCAGGAGTCATACAGCATAAAAAAGCATCAGAATTGCTGTAAGATTTGAATTCATTGGTAAATGCTTTGCGCTAATCAAATATTTCTCGATAGTTACCAGTTGAGAGGCGTTCTGGGTTCCATTTTAAACAGCTTCAGTCACTTGTCCCATAAATGTTTAATTCTGGAAAGAAAGGAAAAAAGGTGACTTGAGAGAGCTTATCAAAGACAAGATTCAAGCATGCAACGTGTCCTGATGGCGGCGGGCATCTCAGAAGACGTGGCGTCTCAGCGTCCCAGCAACCGACAGCACCGGTTGGTCAACAAAACTCTCCGGCGGTTGGAAAAGCTGCACGAGGCATGCGCAAACCCCCGGCTGGGCCTCAAGAGCAGCTCACCTTACCTGCTGGAGCTGCTCCCCGAGACAGCCTCTGCGCTGAGACGGGTCTGGGAGCCCTACCGAGGTCTCGGGGCGTTCACGGGCCCAGCCCCCGGGGAGGACGAGGCGGCGTTCCTCGGCCTCCATGCCAGGACCCTGCTGGCTCAGACGGACAGGGCCTTGCTGCTGTTTAAAGAAGCCAAGGAGAAGATGTTTGACGAGACGTCCAGCTACAGGTACAATACTTTGAAATCAACTTTGCGAGCAATATGCCAGCATATGTGTTGTGTTTCGTGCCAGGAAAGACCTGACCAAGCTGTCCCTGCTCTTCAGTCACATGTTGTGGGAGCTCAAGGCCATCTTTCCGGGGGACCGTTACCATGGCAACACCTACACCCTGACCAAAACGGAAGCGCGGGACTTTTGGAAGATGACTTTTGGCAATAAGTGAGACTTTTGCTTTGCAGTTTTTGGATTTGCTTTTTGGGGGAGCCTCTCGTCTGTCATTCAATGAAAATGATTTTGCATTGTTTTCACCAAATATTGATTTGCCACCATTAGGGGGCATCTTCATGCTTAGCAACTATGTTGGAATGAGGAGGAGGTGCTTCAGTTAGTCAGGATAGAGAAAAAAAAAGTGCTTTTTTGCAGGTAAGGGTCAATTTCTGAGGTTTTGCTTCGTCAACGGTCATTGAATGTAAGATAGGAGTTTGCCTCCCATTATTTACTATCGATTGGTTGGTAATGAGAATAGGTTCCATCGTGAGGCAGAAGCCTCCCTCGTTTACCTCTGCTGACCTCTGATGTATAGATGCCTGGTAAGATGGAGCATCTTTGCGGAGAAGCTGCGGTGCGTGCACCCGTTCCAGGAGGGGCTGGAGTCCGTGGCTCTCAAGGCCACCCTTGATCTCACCTGCAACGATCACGTCTCAGTCTTCGAATTCGACATCTTCACCAGGCTCTTTCAGGTGATTTTGCAATGCACTACAGAAATAAAGCTAGCTTTTTGTTTCACACACATCCAATCGTCTGGCCTTTGCTGACTTTGATCACAACGATCACCGATCGTTCATATGCATAAATCTCATTGGAGGCAGATCGGGATTTTCCGTTCCCAACTGAACCTCCCCTCCTTCCTTTAGCCATGGGGGTCCCTCTTGAGGAACTGGAACCAGCTGGCTGTCACCCACCCAGGCTACATGGCTTTCCTCACGTACGACCAGGCCTTGTCACGACTGGGACGCCACCCCTGCAAGCCGGGAAGGTGCAACAGCGCGACTCCCACGAGAACTCGTGCGGTCATATTGCTTCTTAAATTTGCCCTCCCTCTCAGCTACATCTTCCGTCTGAGCTGCACCAGGATGGGCCAGTGGGCCATTGGTCACGTGACTAGTGAAGGCGACATCGTGCAGACCATCCTTGAGAATACGCCGCTTTACCTGGCGCTCCTTCAGGGCCACAGCCAGGGCCGGTGAGCGCACAAACACACGTCTTGTGTGTTCCGTATGTTCTTCTAAGTTTCTTCATTAATTGGCAGCTATTTGTACCCCGACGGGCAAGACGCCAACCCAGACCTCAGCGCCTTGCACCGACCGGATCACAAAGCAAAAGTCAAGGTCACACAGGTATGTTGCACTTCAGATACAAATTGGAACAACATTTCCAGTAGGGGTGAAAATGCTTTGATCCTTGGATACTTTTTTTTTTTTACTTTGAAAATCGGATAGATTGAAGAACAACTGCAAAAACTGGAGACTGTTCATTACTTCTGACAGGAGCAAACTTGCAAAGTCAGCAAGAAGACAATAAAATGACTGAATATGGTTTGACGTCATAGATGAGGCACTAATATGCGACTGACTGTCCTCCGTGGTGTGGCAGGAGCAGTACAAGCTTTACGGCAAAGTGGGCAGCTCCTTCCAGCTGTGTAAGATCTGCACACAGGAGGAGAAGGACACTCGTATCGAGCCGTGCGGACACCTGGTGTGCAGAAGCTGCCTCGACAGCTGGCTGGTAGGACAGCGCAAGACACGTTGGGTCCCCTGCTTAATTTCCCTTCATCCTTCATGTCCGCAACATTTAAAGCAATCATTTTTTAAAAATGCAGTTTTACAATTCACAGTCAGTCATACAAGAGGTTCATTGGACACCAACAAGACACTTCATTAGGTACACCCAAGCGACTTACTTTCAATTTCAACATCCAGCAGAAATCGGCGGGCCACACGTGTCCGTACTGCCGCTGTGACATCGAAGACACAGAGCCCGTCGAGGTCGAGCCCTACCAGCCCAAACACAAGCAGGACAAGGAGAGTGACAAAGACGACGACCACGAGGACATTGAGCTGGTGGTGAAGCAAATGGCCTCGCTGAGGAAGAAGGCATGAGCTTATGTTATTCTGACACCATTTTCTCCACACTTTTTGGACATATTTCTACTCCCACATAATACACCGTTCCAATTTTAACATGCTCCAAAAATTCACATCACCCAGGTTACTCTTTTTCTCATTCCAGAAATGTATTTTTGTCACAGTTACATATAGTTCATTAAAAGTTCATTAAAAATTCAATTCCAGCAGGACATTTTATTTTTTAAATGCTTAATTGTATTTTTTTCCAAACATAATCGTAGCATTAGTTTTATTTCATATATACTATATACACCAAACTACAACTAGCCAACCCCACTCCAGCTCCTGAAGTCACTCACGAGGCCACACCCCTTCGAGGCACACATCTAACACACAAATACTACAGAAGGTACAGTAAATTTGTTCAACTGATGATATCTCCTGTGCTTCATGTGCATCAGGCTCCAGAGAGAAAGACCGCTCAGCAATGAATGACAGACGCTGGTGGAATTGGACACCATTTCCCATTTGGCCACACGATGGGAAATGAGGATTTACAAACACAAGTCCTTTGAAATTCCCTGTGTGTGATGTCAGAACAGTAGGCAACAAGAATATATTTTATAAGAAATAAATCATTTAAACTCAATTCGGTAATGAGGGTTTTTTTTCCGTTTGTTCAAGAAAGGTTGGCATTTTGCCGTGATGACATGTAATACATCCCTCACTACATCACACTTTGATTATCGCGGCTTCAATATATCGGATTTTTTCCCCCCAAAAAATCACAAATTCAAAATAAACCTTCTAAATTGAGGAATTATGGCACAAAAGTTGCCCACACGCCAGCAAAAGGCAGGGAGTGTCCACACAATTGCAGTCCGTACACTTGTACCTTTTTATAACAAAAGTTGTTATAACAAGAGTTCTAAAAACATATTTACAGTATTGTACCTTGTTATAAAAGTTTTTTATGATATTAATGTCACGTTCCGGCAGCAAAAGGCAGGGAGTGTCCACACAATTGCAGTCCGTACACTTGTACATTTTTATAAAAAAAGTTGTTATAACAAGAGTTCTAAAAACATATTTACAGTATTGTACCTTGTTATAAAAGTTTTTTATGATATTAATGTCACGTTCCGGCGTCACCTGCCGCTCGGCCACGCCCCAATCGGCTGAATCACCCACACCTGTCAGGCTCTCTATTTAAACCCTGTCATCCAGTCACTCCCTTGTCTACGGAAGAGGATTAGGGCCAGTGAAGAAAAAAAAAAACGAGGGGTGACAGGATTCTGATTTTATTCGCAAAATTCTGACTTTAAAGTCAGAATTCTGAGAAAAAAGTCAGAATTCTGACTTTAAAGTCAGAAAGTGGGAATTCTGACTTTAAAGTCAGAATTCTGACTTTATTCTCAGAATTTCTCTTAGAACATGTGACTTTAAAGTCAGAATCCTGTCACCCCTCGTTTTTTTTTTCTTCACTGGATCGAGTGGGCGCGCGTGCTGTGTATGCCGCACGGAGAGGGCGCGCGCGCGCTACGCCGAGAGGGTGCTGTCCTGAAAGGGCGCGCGCTGCGCAGTGAGGGCGCTATGCCGACAGGGCACGCGCACTGCGCTGAGAGTGAGCTGCATCCAGAGGGCACCGCGCCGAGAGGGCACCGCGCTGCACCGAGAAGACGCCAAGCAGCGCTAAGATGGTCCCACGTCGCTCTCGGTGCAGCGCTTGCAGTGCGCGCGCCCTCTCGGTCTAGCGTCCTCTTGGCCCAGCGCACTGTTGGCTCAGGGCCCTCTCGGTGCAACGTCCTCTCGGGGCGGTGCCATCACGGCGTGCACCCTCTAGGTGAGGCACCCTCTCATCGTGAGGCCCTCTCGCCGCACCGAGAGGAAGTCGTGCCAAAAGGAAGTGTCGCGCCAAAAGGAAGGAGGGCGTCGCGCCGAGAGACCACTGAGAGGGCGCCGCGCCGAGAGGGCGCCGCGCTGCTGCAAGAGGGCCTTGCTGCTAGAGGGCGCCAAACTGAGAGGGCGCGACACCCTCTCGGTGCAGCGCGGCCCCCTCTCGGCACGACACGGCGCCCTCTCGGCGCGGCGCCCTCTGGCGCGGTGCCCTCTCGGCGGGGCGCCCTCTCAGCACAGCGCGCGTGTGCGCCCCCTCGGCGCGGCGCCCTTTCAACGCGGAGCCCTGTCGCCGCCGAGTGTGCACCGCGCCGAGAAGACGCCGCGCCGAGAGGGCATGGCGCCGAGAGGGCGCCGCGGCGAGACGGCGACGAGCTGAGAGGGCGCCGCGCCGAGAGGGCCCGTGCCGAGAGGGCGCCGCGTAGGGAGGGCATGCGCGTGCGCTGCGCCGAGAGGGCAATGCGCCGAGAGGGTGCGTGCGCTGCACCGAGAGGGCAATGAGCCGACAAGGCGCCGTTCCGTGGTCCCCTCGTGGCGCCCTTGCGGCGCTCACACCAAGCAGTGTCCTGTTGGCGCAGCACGTTCTTGGCGCGGCGCCGTCCCCGCTCGGCGCACGCGTCCTCTCAGCCCAGCGCAGTTCTCGTTCAGCAGCGAAGAAGTACTGTGGCACTACCACAAATGTGTACGAGCACGTGAAAACTTTCTTCTTTATTTGAATAAATAAGAAAGTAAATAACAGTACATATATTGTTACAATATCAGCACAAGACTTTTATGAACCTTTATTGTACAAACCGGATTCGGTTGAAGTTGGGAAATTGTGTCAAATAATAATTAACGTAGAACTTCATGGCTGCAACACATCCAGTAGAAGTTGGGAAAGGTGGCAAAAAATACTGAGAAAGCTGAGAAAAGCTCATCAAACACCTATTTGGAACAACCCACGTGTGATCAGGCTAATTGGGAACAGGTGGGTACCATGATTGGGTATAAAAGGAGCCTCCCCAAACATGCTCAGTCATTCACAAGGATGGGGTGAGGTTCACCACTTTTCGTTAGAAAATAGTTGAACAGTTTAAGAACAACATTTCTCAAAGCAGAGTTGCAAGGAATTTAGGGGTTTCAACATCTACGGTCCACAATATCATGAAAAGGTTCAGAGAATCTGGTGAAATCACTGCACGTAAGTGCCACGGCCGGAAACCAAGACTGAATAACCGTGGCCTTCGATCCCTCAGACGGCACTGCCTTAAAAACTGACATGAGTGTCTAAAGGATATCACCAAATGCGCTCAGGAAAACTTCAGAAAACCACTGTCAGTAAATACAGTTCATCACTACATCAGTAAGTGCGGGTTAAAACTCTACCATGCAAATCAAAAGCCGTTTATGAACAACATCCAGAAACGCCGCCTGGTTCTCTGGGCCCGAGCTCATGTGAAATGGACTGTTGCACAACGGAAAAGTGTTTTGTGGCCTGATGAGTCCTTTTTTCAAATCGTTTTTAGAAACACTGGACGTCGTGTCCTCCGGACCAAAGAGGAAGCAAACCCTCCGGACTGTTATCAACGCAAATTTCAAAAGCCAGCATCTGTGATGGTATGGGGGTGCAGTAGTTCTCATGGCATGGGTGACTTACATTTCTGTGAAGGCAGAATAAATGCTGAATAGTACATACAGATTTTGAAGCAACATATGCTGCCATCCAAGCGACGTCTCTTTCATGGACGCCGCTGATTATTTAAGCAAGATGATGCCAAGCCACATTCTGCACGTGTTACAACAGCGTGGCTTCGAAGTGAAAGAGTCCAGGTTCTCCCCTGGCCCGCTTGAAGTCCAGACCTGTCTCCCATTGAAAATGTGTGGCGCATTATGAAGCGTAAAATACGACAGGGAAGACCCCGGACTGTTAAACGGAACTGAAGTGGTTTATCAAGCAAGAATGGGAAAGAATTCCACATAAGAAGCTAAGAGAATTAGTCTCCTCTCTTCCAAAATTGAGTGATGTTAAAAGGAAAGGTGATGTAACGAAGTGGTAAACATGCCCTTTCCCAACTTCTACTGCACGTGTTGCAGTCATGAAATTCTAAGTTAATTATTATTTGAAAAAAAATAAAGTTAATGAGTTTGAGCATTAAATATGTTGTCTTTGTAGTGTATTCAATTGAATATAGGTTGGAAAGGATTTTCAAATCATTGTATTTTTTTTTATTTACATTTTACACAATTTCCCAACTTCAATCGAACCCGGTTTGTAGTTTCATACACTTTATTGTTGTTTAAACACTTTTTTGCAATGTCATTTATGGACTATAAGCCGCGACTTTTTTCCCAAATTTTTACCCTGTGGCTTATAGTCCGGTGCGTTTTAGCTATGGATTTTTTAGTGTTTTTTGTGATGAGTTGATCACTTTTATTGTCAGGAATGAGTTGAGCCAGGGCGACCAAATGCAGCTTGAACCAGGATTTATTGAAGGGAAAGGGAGTTGGAAGGGTGGTAGGTGTGGAATCGAAGACACACGGGATAGAGACTCACGGCCAGCAAACAGACAGACCGACCGATAGAAGTCCACTTGGACAAGGTTAAAATTCTGACCGTGAGCCTCCAGCCAGACCGAGGGAAAACCAGACGCCAGGAACAGAAACACTTGGCACGGACAGGGATGGAACAGAACAGTAGACACTGACAGAGGAACACACGGGCAGGGTTTAAATAGATGAGACAACAAGAGGGAGCAGGTGACAGACATTACGGTAACGAGAGGGGTGTGGCTGGGTGAAGTTGCCGGCCGAGTATGCTCTGGCATGGCACGTGACATTTATACACTTGTAAAAAGGCTGTGGACCGCTGTTGCGCGGCCCCGCTTTGCTGGGCGGAGGGATATTTGACACGGTCACTGTGGAAAAATGTGGTGTGTTGATCGCATGTCTATCCGCCAGTCTAATAGTTCCGTATCATTCACTCAAAGAAGAGACAGAACAAGATCAAGACGGACATTACTGAAGAAAGGAAGCTGTTATACACAAACCGTCATTATGGGGACAGAAGAAATCCATATGATGCCGCTTTTAAAATAAAGGCAACCGATTTGGGTCATTGTTAAAGACATCGTGTTGCGTCACCTTTTTCTTGCTTTATTTCCCAGTTACGTCTTCTCTGGAACTATACGTGTAGCTTGCTAGTTTAGTGTAACTTGCTTTGTGCATGAATAAAATTAGCATGAACAGACCCTCTTCATGGAAAATACTAGAAGAAATGCATAAAAGTGATGACGAAAGAGACTGAGAAAGTGTATGGTGAAGGATATCTAACGCTATTTCAATCGGACACAGAGGAGGAAGACTTTGATGGTTTCAGTGCACAGGAGGAAGATTAAGCTCTTTTACTGGCTCTTTTTTTACTTTTACCTGTATGTTTTTCTAACCAGCCCTGTTAGTGCTGTGATACCGTGTTCCTGCTGTGTTACTGCCGTGTCTCAATGACTTTTACTGGTATGTTTTTTGTAATCCAGTCCAATTAGTGCTGTGTTACTTCCGTGTTGCTGTGGTAATATTGCCGCGTCACAGGCAGTGTTTGGAAAGAAATGTCAAGGTATGTTATTAATATATTGAAAAGGCTTTCTGTGTACTGTCTTTCTTTGCAAATAACTCGCATGCACCTGCGGCTTATAGTACAATGCGACTAATTTATGATAAAACAACATTTTCCGTGATTCTTTGCTGGTGCGGCTTATAATCAGGTGCGGCTAAGAGTCCGAAAATTACGGTACATTTAAACACTTTTGTAATTATTTTAAAGTTCAACTGATTTTCAGAAACATTCTTATTTATTTGAATAAATAGGTGTCACGCACCGGTGTCGTTCAGCCACGCCCCCTTGTCACCACAATCGCTGTCACCTGTCGCAGGCTGATTGGGAGCGCTATATTAGCGCAGCCAGCGTGACAATGCTTGTCAGCTTGTCTCGTGATGTCTGCGTGCACACCGGTCCCTTCCACAGCTGCTCTACTTGGAGATCACCCGTCCGCCACGTCCAGTCCTCGCCAGTGCGAAGCCCAGCCGACAGCTCCTTCACCTGGCTTGCCATCCGGCTATCCACCCCCGACGAGCGCAGACTCGCCCGATCGCTGCTTCAGCTTGAAGGAATGAGGTCGAAATACAAAAAGTCCTGCCTCGCTACAAAAACAGATATGCTCAAACCTCATTGAATAAAGTACATAAGCAGACAAGTATATTCACATATTAAATAAATAAAAGAAACATTTGAAGCATATAATTATACCTACACACCAAATCAATAAAGAAGACATAACTAGACATTTTTGATAAGTGGTGATGAGAAAGGTTTTTATAACTTTATGATCTGATATATATATTTCTGAGGACTTTGAAATAACAAATGACTTTTGATATATTGCCTAAATAGCTTAATGACCCTTAAGGAACTGTGGAATGCATGCCTGATGTTTTTTCTTTGAATCATGGACACGGCCAGAGTCGTCTTGACCGTTCAGTACTTGATTGTATCTTATGTTTTGACTAATGTTAGACGCCAGTTTTTGATTACTACTGAACGCTCTGCACAGAGGGAAATAGTTTGCCTAACAAAGAAAAGATACGGTTGAATGCGGTACGACAGTGTATGTCCAAGATTGGAGAAGAATGTTCACAGGAAGGTCACGTGGAGATAAAACCAGTGGGTGCCAGAAGGAGCCACCCGAGAACTCGGCCAAAGATGATCGCCAAGGCCGAGAGACGGGATGGAAGACAACAGCACCCTCCACACACACACACACACCAACAGCCCCCCACCAACACACCGAATCGCCCATAACCAGCACCACTCCCATGGAAGCAGACTCTCCTTCGAACTTGCCCCACCCCGAAGACTCATCGCCCATCAATCCCAGCCCACAATGTGCTACTGAATATAAAACTGATCTAACAACCTTGGACTTTGCCTTTTCTGAATGGAGACTTTCCGCTCTTGAAGGGCCCAGCGCTGTATTGTACTTTCCTGAAAACAGAGCTTTTTGAACAAGAATTGTGATTGAACTCAACCAATCTGTCTAAGTCTAATTTCTGCTTCAGTGTCTTTGCATTTTCCTAAATCTGAAGAAATCAAACGAGCACGCAGTGAGTAAATTGGATAACAGGTGATTGGCAAAGGCTTTTGCCGTGAGGCGCAGATAACGCGCTCCCTAAATTGTGGACAGAATCCAACAAGCTCTCTAGCGTTCCCCTCTCCCTCCACAATAAAGACTGCTTCACTTTGCATTTGGCTGTACTGTCCGATCTCTCACATTAGGAAGGTAAGATTAAATAGTATATTGTAACAATATCCACTCAAGAATTTTTAGTAACCTTTTTTGAAGTGTAAACGTGCCTGGCTCCTCTCTGCTCATGCATGCTGGCCAGCTGACGCGTCCCCGCACGAGGTTTCATGGGTCTCCTCTGCTCTTGCCGCACTCCCCTGCAGCCCAGTGCGAGGGCTTCCTCACAAGACATTTATAATTTTAATTTAACATTTTATAGTATTTTTAAACATTTTAAAGTGTAAACGTGTCAAGGCTCCGCTCTGCTCTTGCTGTGCTAACTGGCTGACGCGCCCTCGCAGACCAGCGCGGGGGCATCCCCACATTGCTCCCCACTGAGCCATAGACATATTAGAACTCTCGTCTGTGTTTAAACCTAATTTAGACATCTATATTAGGAGAGTAGATTAGATTTGAACCCTTTGAGTGTGCATTCCACTCTGTCACTAGTACTTTTAGACACTACTTTGGTGCTTTTTGAACACTTTTAGCGTAAACCTAGAACTCCCAGAGACTAAGAGATATACTTGTAAGTCGTTTGGAGCACTCTGCAGAGCTGATTATGTAACACTCAGAGTGTGAATGCACTTTATGCCTGGTGTACACCCTACACTTTTGAGGTTAAATATTAATACTTCAGGAACTTATAGAAGAGTATCTTGAAAATATAAATAGAGGGAGCGCGCGCTGCGATCGCTGCGGCGAGAGGGCGCGCTGCGAGGGAGCAGCAAGAGGGCGCCCTCGTGGCACGGCGCCCTCGAGCCGCAGCGCTCTCTCCACGCAGCACGCGCGGCCTCTCGGCGCAATTACACTCTCGGCGCAGCACCCTCTCCGCGCAGTGCGCGCGCGCCCTCTCGTCGCACCCTCGGCGCGACCTCTCGCCGCAGCGATCGCAGCACGCGATCCCTCTCTGTGCAGTGCCCTCTCAGCGCAGGGTCTTCTCCGCGCAGCGCCCTCTCCGCGCAGCGCTTGCAGTGCGCGCACCCTCTTGGCGCAGCACGGCGCAGCACGGCGCTGCATTTCGCTGCACGGCGCTGCACAGCGCAGCACAACGCCCTCCTGGTGAGGTGCCCTCTCGGCACGCGCCCTCTTGGCGTGGTGCCATCTATATGCAACGCCTTTGGACAAACGAATTTTTTTGCAGCATAAACCAGCACAAACGAAGCACAAACGAACGGTATCATTTTGGGTCCATTTGGAAGTAAATGGGGGGCTGAGTGACGTCATCGCTATAAATTAAATGTCTAATATCTACGAAACCGTAGCAGCACAAACAAATTTTTTTGCGGCAAAAACCAGCACAAACGAAGCACAAACAAACAGCACCATTTTGGTTCCATTTGGAAGTAAATGGGGGGCTGAGTGACGTCATCGCTATAAATTCAAGCTTCAAGAGTTGTTTTTGTTTTTTTATTCGCCATGTTTGAGCGTGCCAAACAAGGAATTTGACTTCGGTAAATCACAGCCTCTGTTCAACATTTAGGTGACTAACAACAACACTCAGGACATGTGAAGAACGAAAGATTCTCAAACATCCCCTGATCTTAAACTGATGTCAGGCAGGGAACAAGGCGGAGGACTCGGATGCAGAGTCTTTCTTTCCACGGATTTATTCCAACAAAAAGATGACCAAAAATACAACTCAAGGCGCCTCTTGCGAGGGAAACACGCGGCAAAAAGTCCAAACAAAAGGCGTCGCACTCGGGCGAGACAAAAAGGGCTATGGGGAAAAAGGCACTAACAAAAAGCGTCGCTCGGTGGCGAGACAGAAAGAAGGAATCTTACTAGGAATTCGGACGTCAAGGAATCGCTGGTGGTCGGGACGAGGCAAGACACACTGGCACAAGACAAGGGGAAGACACGGACTAAATACACACAAAAGGGCTGGGACGCAGGTGCTGACAATTAGCGTCAACCACACAGGTGCACACAATCGGGATCAGGGAATACAAGACAACAGAAACAGAGGAAGGAACCACAAACTGAAACGGAAGAGATGACAAAATAAAACAGGAAGTGAAGTTACGACACAGACAAGACAGAAATCCGGAAAATAAACGTGACCGCATGACAACTGATCTTAAACTCCCAAGAGCGCAAGGAAAAACTCAAAACTCCAGCTAGGGGAAATGAGAAACCTTGAGAAGAGACCACAGATGGGAGGGTCCCTCTTCTAGGATGACCAGGCTGCAATGGATGCAGAGAGGACACATAGTACAAACAGTGTAGACAAAAAAGGTGTGGAAAGCGGGATGTTATTACACAGTAATGACTCTGAGACTCTAAGAGTGGTGTGAGTTCATCAGAGCGACAGCCTGGGGGAAGAAGCTGTCTCTGTGTCTGCTGGTTTTAGTGTCCAGAGCTCTATAACGGCGTCTGGAGGGGAGTAGTTCAAACAGGCAGCAACCTGGGTGCGAAGGGTCTGTTGAGATGTTACTTGCACGTTTCCTGGTCCTGGACAGGTACAAGTCTTGGATAGATGGGAGGTTGATTCCAATTATTGATTCCGGCCCTCGCTGTCCCCGGTTGGGAGCCGTCGGAAACGGTGTGCGAGGAGGCAGAAGAGGGGCAAGCGCGGAGGCGTCCGGGCCAGGCTGGCGGCCAACCCAGCGCGCCCGGCGGTGCCCTCCATTCTTCTGGCGAATGTTCGAGCGCTGGACAACAAAATGGATTACGTTCGCCTGCTGAGATCTACGAACCGGACGGTGCGGAACAGCTGTGTGCTCGTGTTCACCGAGACCTGGTTGAGTGACAACATTCCGGACTCTGCCGTGCATCTGGAGCGGCTAGCGTGCTATCGGGCGGACCGTGCCATTGTACGAGGGGGAAAGTCGCGAGGAGGTGGAATATGCGTCTACATCCGAGAAGAATGGTGCCGGGACTCTGTGGTGGTATGTAAGCACTGCTCGCCGCTTGTGGAGTTTGTGATCATTAAGTGCCGTCCTTTTTATCTGCCGAGGGAATTTACCGCGATTCTGCTAGTCGCGGTATACATCCCGCCTTCCAACATCGAAGGCGACAGGATCGCGGCGCTTGGTGAACTGTACCAGGCTGTCAGTGAACAGCAAACAGCGCACCCTGACGGTTTCACCATCTTCGCTGGAGACTTCAATCATGCCAACCTGAAGTCTGTTTTCCCGAGGCTTCACCAGCATGTTACTTTTCCGACACGTGGAGACAGCTTCCTGGACCTAGTCTACTCGGCGCAAAAGGGAGCTTTCAAAGCCACCCCCTCCCCCATCTGGGGCTTTCTGACCATCTCACCGTTTTGCTTTTGCCCGCATACAGACAATTGGTAAAGGCATCCAGGCCGGTTCGGAGGCGGGTTCGGGTGTGGCCTGAGGGTGCCTCCGATGCACTTCGTGACTGCTTCGACACCACTGACTGGGACTTGTTTAAGCAGGAAGCCACCTACAATGATTGGACGGACATAGAGGAGTATACTGACTTGTTACCTCTTACATCACGAAGTGCATCGATGATGTGACTTGCTCGAAATCCGTCGTCACTCGCGCGAACTGGAAGCCGTGGCTGACGGGGGCTGTCCTCAGACTGTTGAGGGCCAGGGACAAGGCTTTCAGAGCGGGGGATGAGGCTGGCTTGAGGACAGCGAGGGCCGACCTGTCCCGAGGCATCAAAGAAGCGAAGAAGGCGTTCTCGTGCAAGGTCTCCACCCACTTCAAGGACAGCAAGGACGCACGTAGCCTTTGGCGGGGCATTCAGACCATCACGGACTACAAGCCCGCGCCGAGGAGCTGTGAGGGCGACGTCCGTCTGCTGATCTGAACCGCTTCTTTGCTCGCTTCGACGCCCAGAACAGCACTTGCCCGCTGAAGACCACTCCCCCCCCACACGAGCAGCCCCTGCGCCTCTCTGCCGACGGTGTGAGGAGGGCGCTTGCCGCTATTGACACCCGTAAGGCGGCGGGCCCTGACAACATCCCGGGTCGAGCGCTGAAGGACTGCGCTGGGGAGCTGTCGGGTGTCTTCACGGACATCTTTAACGTTTCCCTGCACCAGGCCATCGTCCCCTCGTGTTTCAAGGCTGCCACCATCGTTCCTGTGCCGAAGAAACCTGCACCGTCCTGCTTCAATGACTACCGACCCGTGGCACTGACGCCCATCATCATGAAGTGCTTTGAGCGGCTTGTCATGGAGCACATCAAGTCCGTTCTCCCCCCCACCATTGACCCTTTCCAGTTTGTGTACCGTGCCAAGCGGTCCTCTGAGGATGCCATCTGCTCTGCCCTCCACTCGGCCCTCACCCACCTGGAGAGAAAGGACTCATATGTGAGGTTGCTGTTTGTGGACTTCAGCTCTGCCTTCAACACCATTGTGCCGCAGCGACTCATCTGCAAACTCGACGAGCTGGGCCTCAGTACCTCCCTCTGCAACTGGCTACTGGACTTCCACTGTCAGAGGCCTCAGGTGGTGCGTGTTGGCGACAAAATCTCCGCCAGCATCACGCTGAGCACGGGGGCCCCCCAGGGCTGCGTGCTCAGTCCATTGCTCTTCACCCTGCTGACGCATGACTGCACTGCGACCTACAGCGACAACCGCATAGTGAAGTTTGCTGACGACACGACTCTGGTGGGTCTCATCACGAAGGGCGACGAGACTCGGTACAGGTCGGAAGTTGACCTTCTGACCACGTGGTGCAGGGACAACAACCTCCTGCTGAACGTCAATAAGACCAAGGAAATTGTTGTTGACTTCCAGAAGGGTCACACAACACACCTGCCGCTGATCATCGACGGTGCTGTGGTGGAGAGGGTGAGCTGCACCAAATTCCTGGGGGTGCACATCAGTGAGGACCTCTCCTGGTCCGCAAACACCTCGTCACTGGCAAAGAAAGCTCAGCGCCGCCTGTACTTCCTGCAGAAGCTCAGGCGTGCATGTGCTCCTCAGGCAGTCCTGTCTACATTCTACCGTGGCACCATTGAGAGCGTCCTCACCAGTTGCATCGCTGTCTGGGGTGGTAACTGCACTGAACAGAACTTGAAGGCCCTGCAGCGCATAGTGAATACGGCTGGTAAGATTATTGGTGCTTCGCTCCCCTCCCTGAAGGACATTTACACCTCCCATCTCGCCCGCAAGGCAACCTCGATTGCCAGAGATGTGAGTCACCCGGCTCACTCTTTGTTTGACCTTCTGCCCTCTGGGAAGAGGTACAGGAGCCTGCGCTCCCGCACCACCAGACTCGCCAACAGCTTCTTTCTCCAGGCTGTTAGGGCCCTGAACTCGCTACCCCCTTCTGCGTAGCGTGCGGCACTGTTGCGCTATTTTCGGGAATGTCTGCTGTACGCGCACTTGCTCCTTTTTTTTTTTTTGCTCCTCTTATTTATTTATTTATTTGTTGTGTTATTTATTCATTATTTATTCAGCACGCTTTTGTTATACTTGTTTACTTGTTTGTCTGTTGTGAGCCATGTCTTGTCACCGTGGGATAGGGGGGAACAAAATTTCGGTTTCTTTGTGTGTCTTTGGCATGTGGAGAAATTGACAATGAAGCTGACTTTGACTTTGACTTTGATTATCTTTTCTGCAGTCCTTATTGTCCGTTGCAGTCTGTGCTTATCTTGTTTGGAGGCCGATCCAAACCAGACAGTAATGGAGGTGCAGAGGACAGACTGGATGATGGCAGTGTAGAAGGTCTTCAGCAGCTCCCGCGGCAGGTTGAACTTCTTGAGCTGTCTCAGGAAGTACAGCCTCTGCTGGGCCTTCTTCCGGACAGAGTCTATGTGGCCGGTCCATTTCAGGTCCCGAGAGATTGTGCTTCCCAGGAACCTGAAGGTGTCTGATGAGAGAATAGTATTACTGCGGATAGTGAGGGGTGAAAGGGGTGAAGGGCCTTGCCTGAGGTCCACTGTCATCTCCACGGTCTTGAGCGGGTTCAGGTCCAGGTGGTTTTGGCTGCACCAGTGGACCAGCCGCTCCATCTCCTGTCTGTACGCAGTCTCATCACCGTTCTGGATCAGTCCGATGAGAGTGGTGTCGTCTGCATACTTTAGGAGCTTCACAGAAGAGTCACTTGGGGAGAAATCGTTGGTGTAGAGGGAGAAGAGCAGTGGAGAGAGGACGCACCCCTGAGGGGCTCCAGTGTTGATGGTCAGGGTGTCAGATGTGATGCTCCCCAGCCTCACACACTGTCTCCTGTTGGTCAGGAAGCTGGTGATCCACTGACAGGTGGAGGCAGGCACCATGAGCTGGATGAGCTTCTGTTGGAGGATGTCAGGAGCGATGGTGTTGAACGCCGAGCTGAAGTCCACAAACAGGATCCTGGCGTACTTTCCTGGGGTGTCCAGGTGTTGCAGGATGTAGTGCAGTCCCATGTTGACCGCATCATCCACCGACCTGTTTGCCCGGTAGGCAAACTGGAGGGGGTCCAGCAGGGGGCCCGTGACATCCTTCAGGTGGTTCAGCACTAACCTCTCGAAAGATTTCATAACCACAGATGTCAGTGCAACAGGTCTATAGTCATTCAGACCTGTGATGGCGGGCTTCTTGGCCACTGGAACGATGGTGGAGCTCTTGAAGCACGAGGGCACCTCACACAGCTCCAGGGAACGGTTGAAGATCCGTGCAAAGGTGGGCGCCAGCTGCTCAGCGCAGACTTTCAAGGAGGAAGGTGACACGCCATCTGGGCCCGGTGCCTTCCTGATCTTTTGTCTCCGGAACATCTGGCGCACTTCCTCCTCGCGAATCTGGAGTGCGGGCGCGGCCTCTGCAAGAGAGAGAGTCGGTGACCACGGTGATGGAGGTGTGGACAGAGCAGTTGTGGGGGGAGGTGAGTATGTGGATTGTGCTGCAGGAGGTCCCGTTGTGTGGGAGGACCGATCAAACCTGCAGTAGAACCTGTTTAGCTGGTTAGCGATCCTTGGGCTCTCCACAGGACGGGGGGTTCGTTTCTTGAAGCCCGTGATGCTCTGCAGGCCTTTCCACACTGTTGAGGGATCAGGATTGGCAGAGAGGTGTCTCTCCAGGCTCTCCCCGTAACACCTCCTGGCTTTCCTGACCTCTCGGTTCAGTGTGTTTCTGGTCTGCTTGAACAGGTCCCGGTCGCCGCTCCTGTAGGCCTCCTCCTTGACTTTGCGCAGCCTCCTAAGGTTCGGTGTAAACCAAGGTTTGTCGTTGTTGTACGTGCAGAAGGTCTTAGTCTGCACACAGAGATCCTCACAAAAACTGATGTATGATGTGACAGTGTCAGTGAGTTCATGCAAGTCTGAATTTGCAGCTTCAAAAACTCTCCAATCGGTGCAGTCAAAGCAGGCTTGGAGGTCCTGCCTTGACTCCACTGTCCACTTCCTGACAATCCTCACAACAGGCTTAGAAGTTTTTAGTTTCTGTCTGTAGGCAGGGATCAGATGAACTAGATAGTGGTCCGAGAGTCCTAAAGCTGCACGAGCCACAGAGTGGTATGCATCCTTAATTACGGTGTAGCAGTGGTCCAGTGTCTGTGCCCCTCTGGTGGGACACGTTATGTGCTGTCTGTATCTGGGGAGTTCGTGTGCGAGGTTCGCCCTGTTAAGATCACCCAGAACAATGATTAGTGAATTTGGTAGAAGTTTCTCCATGTCTGTCACCTGGTCAGCCAGCATCTGCGTGGCTTCACTCGCACGTGCGTGTGGTGGAATGTAAACAGCCGCCATGACGATCGAGGAGAACTCCCGTGGTGAATAGAACGGCCGGCAGTTTATGAAAAGTGTTTCTAGGAGAGGGCTGCAAAACTCTTTCAACACCATGACATCGGTACACCAACTTTCATTGATGTAGAAACAGAGACCACCTCCCTTTGATTTTCGGGAGAGCTCCGCGCTGTGATCTGCACGCGTTAGGTCGAAACCCAGCTAACTCCATGGTGTGGTGGGGGGTTCATTCGCTAAGCCACGTTTCAACAAAACACAGCGCAGCGGATCTGCTGAAGTCCGTGTTCCTTGAAGTGAGGAGCAGCAGTTCGTCCATCTTTCGCCAGATGAATTGACGGTAGGGCAGAACGGAACCCTCTCTGCCTCAGCTTTACGAGGGCTCCGGCTCGTTTTCCGCGTTGCCGCCGTCGCGCTAGCTTGTATAGCACCGCCGCTCCGGCTAAAATCTCCGACAAACAGTCTGAATCAGAGAGAACAGGAGAGAAAATACCAGAGGAAGACTGACCGATGTTTAACAGTGCTTCTCTAGTAAAAGTGATCCGGGATGGACAGCAGAAGACACAGAAAACACACAAAATAAGACAAAGAAACAGAGAGCGACTCACCGTGGCAGCCATCCGCGGCGCCATCAGATGTCTAATATCTATGAAACCGTAGCAGCACAAACAAAAGTTTTTGCAGCACAAATGAGCACAAACGAACGGTACCATTTTGGGTTCATTTGGAGCAGATTGGGGGCTGGGTGAACTCTGGATTACCTATAAAATAATCTTTCATAACTAAAAAAACGTTGCAGCACAAACGAAAAATTTTACGGCACAAACCAGCACAAACGAAGCACAAACGAAACAGACTATTTTCCTTAAATTTTGCTTGGGGTGGGGGGCCAGTTTCACGCAGGCGTTGCTCCTAGAGGGCGCTGCGGCGAGAAGGCGCCGCGCCGAGAGGGCGTCGCGCTGCGCGGTGCTACACCGTGCTGCGCCGTGCTGAGCCAGGAGGGCGCGCACGCTGAACGCACTGCGTGAGCTGCACGGGCCGCGCTTGCTGCATGCGCTGTGCGTGCTGCACCGTGATGGCGGGGTGAGGGTTTGCTGCGGCGAGAGGGCGCTGCGCCGAATGGATGCTAAGCGGAGAAAAGCTGCGCCAAGAGGACACTGCGCCGAGCGGGATCGCGCGATGCGATCGCTGTGGCGAGAGGACGCGCCGAGGGTGCTGTTAGAGATTCGCTCACTCCAACTTATTTTGCAAGAACCACACGGGAGACAAATAAGTCCTTTTAGACACCTGCAGGTGGAGAGTCCATTCGTCGCTGTGCGTACAGCGATGTTCGAATAGAGGTCTAAACTCTCCCAACTGCAAGGACATATTTATTAAGAGAAACAGAGTGGGGGGAAGAGTAGTGAAGTGTAATTTGGAATTCCCTCTCTATTCCTGTAGGTGGCCTTAGGATGTCCACCTGGCGTCAGTGACACGGTTCTATTCTATATTTGCTGGTCAGGGAGAATTCAGTTTCAGCAATGTGTGCAATCCTATAATAAGGTAAAGTGGCTGTTGTCGTCCATCACCAACAGCGCTGGTCAAGATCTCCTTTTTAGGACTGAAGTAAACTAGTAGATTGAAAACCGCAGCTGGTGCACAAAGCCATGACATCAGCTCCTTGCCAGGTATAAAAGATACGGGCCTGACAGGGGAGGGGGGCTTTTTTACATCCATGCCTTGTGCCACTCAACTTTTTGGAAAGACTTCACTCTGACATTGGTTGAATAAAATCTTTTCCCAATCAGCCGTGGTCCCTGAAGTGCTCATTCGTCGGGAAACAGCCACCGATCACCGAGTGTTTTTTGAAGACCAGCGAAGCAGCAAAAAACATATACCACAGTAGGCTGAATAGGAAGCCCTTGTGCTCTAGTCAAAACATATCAGGGGGTGTTTTACGACCTTGTGTAGGATGGGACAGCTATCTTATTTATTACAGGTTGCATTCCAACATAATCATACGATAACGATAATCTGAAAAACCCTAACAAGTGCGACAAGAGGGCGCCGCGGCGCGCCTTGTGCTCCCTCTCACCGCAGCGCTCGCAGTTAGCGCTCCCTCTTGGCGTAGTGCCCTCTCGGCACAGCGTCCTCTTGGCGCAGCACCCTCTCGGTGCAGCGCCCTCTCCGCGCAGCGCACGCTCGGCCCACCCTTCGGCGCAGCGCGGCGCCATCTCAGCCCCCTTACCCACTGAAAATGATACACATTCGCTGTTTTGATGCCTTTTCCCATCTTATAGTTCCTTTAACTAGGTGTCTAAGAGCAACATTCCAACACAGACAAAAGTTGATCCATGATCCTGAGCAAAGCAGCACAATGCTTACTGTTTTCCCTAGGTTGCTTGTTTGTGTCAGGACCGGGGTGGTGTACCTCCTTTTTCCACAGGGAACAACCGTGACCAGAGTGGCAGAGTGGCAGAGGGCCCAGGTGCGGCTCATCAGACTCGTTAAAGGAGGGCTCTTCAGGAGCACGCTGTCAACTACACGTTGTCTGAGTGTCCTACCTGTTGTGATCACCTCCACGGTTGTGCCTCTAGCTCCTCGATAAACTATTGCTCATCGACGCCACGTTCTCCTGATACTCCGATTCTCTCCACGGCTCTCCGCCAAGATCCACCCTGTCTGGCTGAACTCCACACGCTCCGCCGTTGCTGCTCCCGCTCCTTGCTCCTGGCTCAGATCCTCCCGCTCTGCCTCCACAGCATCTCCTCCAATGAACACTCATCACTCATTCTGAACTTCTGAGTTGGTTTCCTGCATGTGGGTCAAATCAGTCGCCAAAACGATGACAGTTTGGGCAATGAGGTTCGAATCAAAACACAGGTTTTTCAAGAACACAATAAAACATCCCCTCCGTGAGTCGTCACCTTATCGTAGTGGAGGGGTTTGGGTGCCCCTATGATCCTAGGAGCCATGTTGTCTGGGGCTTCATGCACCTGGTAGGGTCACCCATTGCAAACGGGTCCTAGGTGAGGGGCCAGACAAAGCACGGATCACACAAGCCCCTTATGATGAATAACATAAATGGGTTTTGTTTTCCTTCGCCCGGACGCAGGTCACCGGGGCTCCCCTCTGGAGCCAGGCCTGGAGGCGGGGCTCGAAGGCGAGCGTCTGGTGGCCGGGCCTTCGCCCATGGGGCACGGCCGGGCACAGCCCGAAAAGGAAACGTGGGTCCCCCTTCCCATGGGCTCACCACCTGTGGGAGGGGGCCAAAAGAGTCGGCTGCAGTGTAAGCTGGGCGACGGCCAAAGGCAGGGACCTTGGCGGTCTGATCCCCGGCTGCAGAAGCTGGCTCTTGGGACATGGAATGTCACCTCTCTGGCTGGAAAGGAGCCCGAGCTGGTGTGCGAGGCAGAAAAGTTCAGACTAGATATAGTCGGACTAGCCTCCACGCACAGTTTGGGTTCCGGTACAAGCCCTCTCGAGAGGGGCTGGACTCTCTTCCACTCTGGAGTTGCCCACGGTGAGAGGCGTCGAGCAGGTGTGGGTATACTTATTGCCCCCTGGCTGGGCGCCTGCACATTGGGGTTCACCCTGGTGAACGAGAGGGTAGCCTCCCTCCGCCTTCGGGTTGGGGGACGGGTCCTGACTGTTGTTTGTGTCTATGCACCAAATGGCAGCTCAGAGTACCCACCCTTATTGGAGTCCCTGAGGAAGTGCTGAAGAGCGCTCCTTCTGGGGACTCCATCGTTCTACTGGGTGACTTCAAAGTCAAAGTCAAAGTCAAAGTCTCCTTTATTGTCAATTCCTCCGCATGTCAAGACACACAAAGAGATCGAAATTACGTTTCTCACTATCCCAGGGTGACAAGACAGAGTTCACAACGCACATACAAGTAAACAACACAGGAAAAATAACATAAGAAGTCAACATCAATGAACAATAAGCGTGATAGCACGCTAGCCGCTCCCGATGCACAGCAGAGTCCGGTAAGATGACAGTCAACCAGGCCACTGTGAACACGAGCACACAGCAGGCACGCACTGTCCGGTTCGTGGATCCTATCAGGCGAACACAACCCATCTTGTCGTCCCGCGAACGAACGTACGCCAGGAGAATGGAAGGCACGGATGGGCGAGCTGGGTTGGCCGCAAGCCTGGCCCGACGTCTCCGCGCTGGCCCCTCTTCCGCTGCCTCGCAGACCCGCTGCCGACGCATCCCAACAATGCTCCAGGACGGAGCAGTCCGAGCTCAGGACGCAGTCCAACCGGGGGAGGAAGAGCAGGCCAGTCCGGCGTCGCTCCATGACGAAGCAGTCCGAGCGCTAACACCAGCAGCAAATCTCTCCGCACCAAAGTCCAGAACGCCATAAAACCCACTTCCGCCGATGTTGAGCAGAACATGCCCGCCGCACTAGTAGCACGACGTATCACACGAGACGAATACACACAAAACTGCCAGACAAACACTCAGTAAACACTCACAAAACACCGAACGGGACAGAGAGTGGCCGCTGCGTGTGCACGTGCCGCCATCTTGAACCAAAAAGAAAAAAAAAAAAAAAAAAAAAAAAAAATGCTTCAATGCTCACGTGGGCAATGACAGTGAGACCTGGAAGGGCGTGATTGGGAGAAACGGCCCCCCAGATCTGAACCCGAGCGGTGTTCTATTATTGGACTTCTGTGCTCGACACGGATTTTCTATAATGAACACCATGTTCAAACATAAGGGTGTGCATGTGTGCACTTGGCACCAGGACACCCTGGGCCGCAGTTCGATGATTGACTTTGTAGTCGTGTCATCGGATTTGCGGCTGCATGTTTTGGACACTCGGGCGAAGAGAGGGGCGGAGCTGTAAACTGATCACCACCTGGTGGTGGGTTGGCTCCGATGGTGGGGGAAGATGCTGCTCTGTGAGGGTCTGCTGGGACCGACTGGCAGAATCCCCTGTCAGAAAGAGCTTCAACTCCCACCTCTGGCAGAGCTTTTCCCACGTCCTGGGGGAGGCGGGGGACATTGAGTCCGAGTGGACCATGTTCCACGCCTCCATTGTTGAGGCGGCCAACCGGAGCTGTGGCCGTAAGGCCATTGGTGCCTGTCGTGGGGGCAATCCCCGAACCCGCTGGTGGACACCGGGGGTAAGGGATGCCGTCAAGCTGAAGAAGGAGTCCTATCGGGCCGTTTTGGCCTGCGGGATCCCGGAGGCAGCTGACAGGTACCGGATGGCCAAGCGGAACGCGGCTTCGGCGGTTGCAGAGGCAAAAACCCGGGTGTGGGAGGAGTTTGGCGAGGGCATGGAGAATGACTTCCGGACGGCTTCGAGGAAATTGTGGTCCACCATCCAGCGTCTCAGGAGGGGGAAGCAGTGCAACGTCATCACTGTTTACAGTGGGGATTGGCGTGCTGCTGACCTCGACTCGGGACGTCGTGAGTCGGTGGGGAGAATACTTTGAAGACCTCCTCAATTCCACCTACACGCCTTCCAATGTGGAAGCAGAGCCTGGGGACTCTGAGGCGGACTCTCCAATCTCTGGGGTCGAAGTCACTGAGGTAGTTAAAAAACTCCTCGGTGGCAGGGCCCCGGGGGTGGATGAGATCCGCCCGGAGTTCTTAAGGGCTCTGGATGTTGTGGGGCTGTCATGGCTGACACGCCTCTACAACATTGCGTGGACATCGGGGGCAGTGCGTCCGGATTGGCAGACTGGGGTGGTGGTTCCCCTCTTTAAGAAGTTTGTGTTTCAATTACAGGGGAATCACACTCCTCCCTGGTAAGGTTTATTCAGGGGTGCTGGAGAGTAGGGTCGGTCGGGAGGTCAAACCTCGGATTCAGGAGGAGCAGTGTGGCTTTCGTCCTGGCCGTGGAACAGTGAACCAGCTCTATACCCTCAGCAGGATCCTCGCGGGTGCATGGGAGTTTGCCCAACCACTCCACATGTGTTTTGTGGACTTGGAGAAGGCATTCGACCGTGTCCCTCGGGAGGTTCTGTGGAGGGTGCTTAGGGAGTACGGGGCGCCGAGCCAACTGATAAGGGCTGTTCGGTCCCTGTTTCACCGATGCCAGTGTTTGGTCCACATTTCCGGCAGTAAGTCGGATTCGTTCCCAGTGAGAGTTGGACTCCGCCAAGGCTGCCCTTTGTCACCGATTCTGTTCATAATTTTTATGGACAGAATTTCTAGCCGCAGCCGAGGCGTTGAGGGGGTCCGGTTTAGCGACTTCAGCATCGCGTGTCTGCTTTTTGCAGACGACCTGGTGCTGTTGGCTTCTTCAGGCCGTGATCTCCAGCTCTCACTGGAGCGGTTCGCAGCTGAGTGTGAAGCGGTCAGGATGAGGGTCAGCACCTCCAATTCCGAGTCCATGGTCCTCGATCGGAAAAAGGTGGAATGCCCTCTCCGGATCGGGGATGAGATCCTGCCCCAAGTGGAGGAGTTTAAGTATTTTGGGGTCTTGTTCACGAGTGAGGGGAGGATGGAGCGCGAGATCGACAGGCGGATCAGTGCAGCGTCGGCAGTAATGCGGACTCTGTACCGGTTCATTGTGGTAAAGAGAGAGCTGAGCCAAAAGGAAAAACTCTTAATTTACCGGTCGATTTACGCTCCTACCCTCACCTATGGTCACGAGCTATGGGTCGTGACCGAAAGAATGAGATCCCGGATACAAGCGGCCGAAATGAGTTTTCTCCGCAGGATGTCCGGGCTCTCCCTTAGAGATAGGGTGAGAAGCTCGGTCGTCCGGGAGAGACTCGGAGTAGCGTTGTTAGGTTCAAAGTGCTAACTGAATATCTGAATAAGAGAAAAGGATCAGCAGACAAAAAACAAGTGAGGCAGAATATTGAGTCTTTTCTCGCGAGGAGTGCATTCAGACTTACAGCAATCCGACTACACTAAAAATCTGTTTTACACTCCTCGCTCTTTTTATTTGGAATGCCCTACCCACAGTGTGAGACGATTAGCCCTTAAGGGGGGGGGAAAGAGATTGTGGCTTCGTCTCGTAAGAAACAAAAAGTAACGCACAAAGTGTTGCGTGCAGATATGGCTATATCAGCAAAACAGTTTAAGCGATATTCTGAGAGATAAAAAGAGAAAGTGACGTTCTTTAAGGAAGATCAGAAGGTTCGTGACGCATTGTTTGACGTGTTGTTTTCACGATCTGTTCTGGTGGACGCTGAGCTGTCAGCAGCATCTTGTTTGACACAACCGTCATCTCGCCCCTGACCCAGCCGTAATCCTTCTGTTCTGTTGTACAAGATAAGAATAAGCAAGGCAAAGCAGCAAGCATACTGAACAGTAATATTGTGAATAAGTACTCATTAGAGAACGCATGATAACATATATATACAATTTTTCTAACAATTCCCCCCTGTTTATCATAAGTTCTCGGGGACTAACTTATCACCCATATGGCCACTTCAAAAGATTTTCAGCCAAGGGATCACATTTCGCAAGAACTAACTTACACTTGGGAGGAAATTGAGTCTTAATCGTCAAAGCCAGAGTCACGAAACAAATCGGACAGGTTTACCACAATGGATTCGCTGACAGAGTCGTCACTAGAGAAAGAACTCCCGTCGATCGAAAGGTCATCCCTTTGGAGTAACGGAAAAGTCTCAGCTGGTGGAGAGATAGCAGTTGTAATTAGCTTAATAATTAAGGATCGGAGACAAGGAATGCAGCAACATCCACACAGGGTTAAAATGGCAGAGAAAACGGCAATGGAGACCAGGACCGAGGAAACCAGGGTGCGGTACTTTCCGAACACGTTCAACCAGTCGGTCCAAACCTCCGTGTTCACCCCACTGTGTTCCTTCATCCTCCCATTCAAGGTCCTCAGACCCTCAAGGGCCCGGGACAGGCTTCCGTCGGCTGCAGTATTATTTGGAATAAATGTGCAACATTGCTCACCAAACATGGCGCAGACACCGCCCTCTTTTGAGAGTAGCATGTCAAGGGCCATTCGATTCTGGAAAGCCATGAGGGAAGTAGCGGCCAGTTGGGAGTGGACCGCCTTGAAACCCGCCTCGGTCCAGTTTCCAAGCCTCTGCACGTTGTAGTGGATGTAGTTAATCCTGTCAACATTTTTGTTAAGAGTACACCACCAACACAGGGCGGATTCAAAACCAGCTGCTATCTGATTCACCAGCTTATACTCATCCGGTACGCCTCTAGGAACACCAATGGCATCTATGTAAGTTGGATTAGCTGCGCCCTGCCATTCGGCGTTTCGCTTCGTTCTCGGCCAGTATTTGGGCACTACGGACTTAGCAAAAGATGTTAGATCATAAGAGGACATTGGTATCAAATGAACAGGAAACAATAGGGTTACCAAAGCGCAAATTCCAGAGCTGTTTAAAGGTAACCTATCATAAAGTTTGTTACTATTACACCAAAACCAAATATCACTACGAGCAATGGGCAAAAAAGGGGCAGTGACATTGGTCATGGACTCACACCATGGAGTAGGTAGGGCGCCAAGCTTCTCACCAGTACCAGGTAATCTAATGCATGTAAAATTACCCTTAGCTACATCGGACGAAAAAAGGGGTTTATATTTTGTCATAGAGGCAACAGGGTAAACCTTATCCCATTTAAAACAATCATGAGTGGGTGAAATGGATGAGTTTAACATTAAAACAACAGCACACTTAGGAACTATATTTGCAGGTATGATTTTCAAAAGAGGTCTTGGACCCATACATGCAATGCAACTGGTGTTAGCCATTTTTGCGGCTTGCTCAGCCATAAGAAGCCAGTTGTTGGTTTGACCGCTTATTCCTGTGGAGGCTACAAAATAGCTGTCTATATCAGTGAGGGGCATACTTGTGATTTTTGCTCCTGCTGACAAGGTGTAATTATTTGTAACGGGACGGTCTACGATTGACATTGTTTTGTTAATGCAAATAGCAATAGGAAAGTGGGGATCAATTCCAGAGGACCAAGCCCACAGTTGAAACCCCAACAAGAAGTGTTAAACAAAGTGGCATTTGGAGGACGAATTTGACCATCAGGGAGTGTAAGAGTCAAAAGGAGGCTTGTGCCCTGATTTTTCAAAGTTACTCGTTTAGCAAAGAACACAGCCTCTTCACTGGAACCAGAGGGCCAAAAATCTTGCGTTTGTGTGGTGACAAGGGTGCCCCAGTCGGTGCTAACTGGGTGACCAGTTAAATACCACCAATATCCGAGCCATTTATCCCCAGTAGTGGGGTGACCATTTCGAAAACCTTTCAAACTTTTCATTGGTAAAATAATAGAAGAAGATGTATTAGGAGCCACAGTAAACATTAATGAGTTATTGTAAGTCCAAGACAAAAGCCATGGTACGCAAGTTGGAACGCGGACGGTTTCTGGTGTACAAACAACATGATCGAAAGGGGATTTTGTGTTGCGCTTATGTCTAGCAATTTTTCCCCATGAGCCATATTGATTAGAATCAGTGTTGGTAGTTGCCTGAGAGAAGAATGTTCGAGGCTCATGGTACTCTATCCATACGAATAAAATAACCCCCGAAAAAAATATAATGGTAACACAAATCAGCAAAAGCAACCAAAAGCGCATGGTAGACTTTGCGCAGGCTACAGCCCGATTAAAGCACTCACCAAATGACTCTCTAATGCTCATGTTTTTGGATCTCCTCAGAGTCAACACCCTGAGCTTCGGGTTGGTGTCTTGGAAATTGGCTTCTGCTAGCTTTCGTGTCAACCCTGGATCTTGGCACCAGGATCAGGCACTATTACCAGACTTTGCTCACCTTCCGTACTTAGGTTGGGTCTGCGGAGATCACCTTTTTACAATGAGATAAATGAATCCATGTGTTGCGTTCGGCTATTTTCAAAGCATTAGGTGTCGTGAGTAGTACCAAAAAGGGACCTTCCCACTTGGGTGAATGCCAATTCTTCCTCTTGATACTCTTGATCAAAACCCAGTCTCCCGGTACCACTTTGGGGTCTTCCTGCGGAGAAATGGGTTCATCATCAGTGTTATTGGTTGGATTCTTTTGACGTTCCAACATTTTTCTCATGTAATCAGCTAATGTGGCTTCCTCGGGGATCTCCCATGTGTTCTTGAACTGAGGAAGCCTGTAAGGTCTTCCAAACATAGTTTCATAGGGAGTTAGCCCTGTTGTACTTGTAATATTTATGTACATTTTGACCAGGTCTAAGCACTGAGTCCATGGTCGTTTGGTTTCCTCCATACATTTCTTTAATCTGTTTTTTATAGTCGCGTTAGATCTCTCAACAAGGCCAGCTGATTGTGGATGATAAGAACAATGGTTCTTTAAATTTATGTGGAACATTCTCCCAATGTTATGCACTACTTGATTTACAAAGTGTGGACCATTGTCGCTGTAAATATTTTCTGGAATACCGTACCTTGGAATGATGTCTTTGCATAAGGCTTTTGCCACTGTGAGTGCATCAGCATGTTTGGTAGGAAATGTTTCTACCCATTTAGAAAATGCGTCTATTATGACCAAACAATATTCTTTCCCTTCACATTTATGTAATTGAATATAATCCATATGTATTGTCTGAAACGGATACAATGGAGTCGGGTATTTCCCTCTCTGAGGTCTTAAATTGCCTTGTGGGTTGTGTTTAGCACAGATCAGACAGGCTCTGCAAAATTGTTGTGAGAAAGCTGCAAAGCCGTATGTTGTATAAATAGCTTCAACTTGTTTCACCATACCCCCCGTCGAGACATGGGTGACCCCATGACTCGAAATAGCAGCCCATTTGAACAAGTTACGAGGCAAGATAGGTTTGCCCAAAGGTCACACAAAAAGACCATCAGTGTTTTTAGTTGCACCCCGTTTTTTCCATCGAATCATGATCAGTGAGAGACGAGAGGACATGGAGCAGGCCTTCTGCAGCGGCCTTAGCGGATTTGTCAGCAAAAGCATTACCAAGAGAAACAGGATCAGATCTTGCAGTGTGAGCAGCACATTTGCAAACCGCCACCTTTAAAGGTAGCTGGACAGCGTCCAAAAGTTGAGTTAGTAATGTGGAATGGGTGACGGGCTTCCCTGTAGAAGTTATCATGACACGGTTGCTCCACTGCTGAGCAAAAACGTGCACTGTAGCAAAAGCATACTGACTATCAGTCCAGATAGTGACGGACTTGTTTGCAAACAATTTGCAGGCCCCAGTCAAAGCAATGAGCTCAGCGGCCTGTGCTGACATATAGGATGGCAGTTTAGCAGCCTCCAAGACTTCGTCGGCGGCATACCCAGTAAGGGTCACACCAGATTCATTTTCTTAGAAGACCCATCAACAAAACCCACATGACCATCTGGCAGAGGCGTATCTTCCAAATCAGGCCGAGCCTTTGCAATCTGTTGGGCAGCATCGACACAATCATGGAATCCGCCGTCGTCAGGAAGGGGAATGAGAGTGGCAGGATTGAGAACAGCTGAGACAGCAACGTAGCCATGCAAGAAAGATGACGTGCAGGCGACAGAAAAGTCACTCACTCACTCACTCACTCACTCACTCACTCACTCACTCACTCACTCACTCACTCACTCACTCACTCACTCACTCACTCACTCACTCACTCACTCACTCACTCACTCACTCACTCACTCACTCACTCAATCAATCTGACAATCTGACAATCAATCAATCAATCAATCAATCAATCAATCAATCAATCAATCAATCAATCAATCAATCAATCAATCAATCAATCAATCACACAGGTGTTAACTAATTTGTAATTATATTGCAAGCAATTCCTAATCCTACTTTACCTTTGTATAAGGCACAGGTGTCAAATTGTGCTTCATATTCATGTCATTACTCGAATTGCAAATTATCTTCCCTCTTAATAATGTTGTAAGTTTAAATATTAGACCAGTTTGTATTTGTCTGATTTGAAAGCGAGTTACTCGTCAGCTTGTTTTGCAACTCCCACAATATGAGGCGCTCACACATCTACTCGGGTATGACAGTCATACCGGCCCTCCAAAAGAAGCCATGACTACACCGCGGCCCTTGAACAAATGAGTTTGACACCCCTGGCACAAGGGATAGCCTTCTCATTGATCAATCGCGTATCTTAAATCATGCTTTTCCTCCTTTGAAGCGACTATGTACTTCAAACCCAAACGGCACCATTTTATAGGGAAAAATTTGTCGAATTTATTCGTTGTCGACATAATACTGGTCGCAAATTTGCATGTAGAGCATTTTTGATTTGTTGATCATAGACATCAGTTGAACACTCTTTCTGGTCTGTGTCTAAAGTCTTCAACCAACTTATCTTGTTTTTGTTTAGTTCGGCCAATGTCTGTGTAATTTGCTCTACGTTGGAATTTTATTTTTATCCTGCCCAATAGTTGGTCAATTTGTATTTGTAATGGCACCCCGTTATATTCCAATGGACGGCCCTGGAGATCAAAAGGACTCCAGGTGCCTTTAACGCTTGCCCGATGTTTGGTTAAGGATGCCATGAAAACCTGTTGTACTTCATCACCTCTCAAATTATAGGAAGCAATGAGTTGTTTAATTTGGGGTACAAAGACGGAAAGGATGGTTCCCTTTGCCGTGCCACAACATCTGTCTTTGTAATTTGATCATTTTTCTCATCTTCATTCATCACATTCTTAGCTGCGATTCTTAAGCGAGCTCGCGCTGACACTGTGTCATCATCTTCCTGTCTGTGCAACAGCAAGTTCTTTTTTATCTTTTCTTCGTCTTCCTTATCTTTCAATTTTCCTCTCATCTGGGAAAATGAGAATGTAATTTTGCTTTTTAATTTTTAATTTTAAGTCTTGCAAAATTGCTATATCCTTACTGCACCGAGATAAACTGTTAAACATATCTTTAAACAAAAACAATCTATGCTCCTGCAGAGACTCTTCAAAATGGGACCCAAATGTCAGATTACAAATCAAACCTCCTCCTTCACTCTCACATTTTTTGATAGAACAGTCTACTTAGCTAGACACTGTCATATCGTACTAAATAATGGCCTGCAAATTAAATATAATGTTGTTGCTGTGGTCCCTCAAAACATGTGACTAGAATTTGGACAATTACTAACCCCCATCAATTGATAAATTATCTCCTCACTAAAGTCCTAGCCTGTTAACCTATCTGCATCAAGAAGACATTTGCAATGCAGGGGATTAGAGAATAATAATAACACCAGTGATTTCTAATCATTAACCTAATTTTATCCAGTTCTACAATGTATGTTTTCTCTTACTCTCACATTTTTATGAGGGTTGGGCACTCTCCTCGTCGGATGAGTTTCTGCCCACAACCGTCATATTATTCTATAATTTCTAATTTTTACATTTAACAATGCAAATCTGATAAACCATTGTCTAGCACACCGTTTTCGTGCACCAATTTAGCGCAATTCCAACCTTTATAACGAACTGATACACAAAGACAAACATACACAGAAACAAACACACGGGCCCACAACATAGACATGACAATCTTCCCAGCTGATAACAAGGGTGGGGGGAGCAACTGAAGTGCGGAGAGCCTCGCCACCGCCACGTCGCATAATGCAACCCACCTCTGTCCAAAATATGCATTTGTCAAGATATTTTATATTTTCGGTGTCGACCTCTTCCATCAATTTCCAATCTTTGCATTTTAATTCATGTCGGGGTAGCAGCTTTTGTTTGCTATTTGATTTTCCCATGGTTTATTTTCTAAATTTCGGAGTTGGCAATTCGAATGGCACCTACAGTGTCCTAAAGCCAACTTTATTCACAGGACAGTGGTTAAATGTTCGATGTGTGGCGAGTCTCTTTTCACCTTCCCGGAGGAAGCAGAGAGTCCTTGCTTTCATCCACACAAAGCCACTGTTTGCAACCCTGTGTTGTTTACATAGAGGAGAGCTCAAATGAGGTCACTCTCAGTCAAACCATACACACACACACAATGCGCACTTTTATCGTCTCACAGGCAAGCAGGGGAGTCCACCCTCCCGTGGATTTTAACAAACTCTTTAACCTTCCTATTGTGTAAGAAAACTTATTTTGCCTTTTTCTTGAAGTAGATATAAAACCTATCTTTTCATGGATAAGGGAGCCAAACCAGCTAAACAAGAGTTAAGAAAAACACCACAGATGGCAGCAGAAAGCTAACACATTAGGAAGGTTAAGTTAGGAGGCCCCACGACACCTCAGTGGAATTTAACTGCTCCAAATTACCTGTACTTTTTAGAAAACAGAGGAGTCCGCCCTCCCGTGGAATTTAACTGACTTTTACGTCAGGGGACTCCACCATCCCCTGCAGAATTTAACTGTTTCTAATTGCACTTGATAGGGTCTAGAATTGTCAAGGTTTTAAGTGACCTCTTGTCACTGCACTTTCATTACTTTTAACAGAATCAAGATCCGTACTCACAGTCTGCTGGGCCTTCTCCTCGGATGATCTCGTCAACCACTCCGGCGTCCAGCTGACTGATCGAGTCAGCCCTGTGAAAAGGGTTTCCTCTATATGCCTTGGCCAAGGACTTGTCCTGGGTCGAAAAGTCAGCTGGAATCCCGAAATAGGTCTATTGAGACCCCGGAACGAGCCCCCAAAAATCTGTTAGGTTCAAAGTGCTAACTGAATATCTGAATAAGAGAAAAGGATCAGCAGACAAAAAACAAGTGAGGCAGAATATTGAGTCTTTTCTCGCGAGGAGTGCATTCAGACTTACAGCAATCCGACTACACTAAAAATCTGTTTTACACTCCTCGCTCTTTTTATTTGGAATGCCCTACCCACAGTGTGAGACGATTAGCCCTTAAGGGGGGGGGAAAGAGATTGTGGCTTCGTCTCGTAAGAAACAAAAAGTAACGCACAAAGTGTTGCGTGCAGATATGGCTATATCAGCAAAACAGTTTAAGCGATATTCTGAGAGATAAAAAGAGAAAGTGACGTTCTTTAAGGAAGATCAGAAGGTTCGTGACGCATTGTTTGACGTGTTGTTTTCACGATCTGTTCTGGTGGACGCTGAGCTGTCAGCAGCATCTTGTTTGACACAACCGTCATCTCGCCCCTGACCCAGCCGTAATCCTTCTGTTCTGTTGTACAAGATAAGAATAAGCAAGGCAAAGCAGCAAGCATACTGAACAGTAATATTGTGAATAAGTACTCATTAGAGAACGCATGATAACATATATATACAATTTTTCTAACAAGCGTCGCTACTCCTCCACGTTGAGAGGAGCCAGATGAGGTGGCTCGGGCATCTCATCAGGATGCCTCCTGGACGCCTCCCCGGGGAGGTGTTCCGGGCATGTCCCACCGGTAGGAGACCCCGGGGACGACCCAGGATGCGCTGGAGAGACTATGTCTCTCAGCTGGCCTGGGAACACCTTGGGATCCCCCGGGATGAGCTGGATGAAGTGGCTGGGGAGAGGGAAGTCTGGGAGTCCCTCTTGAAGCTGCTGCCCCCGCGACCCAACCCCGGATAAGCGGATGAAGATGGATGGATGGATGGATGGATGGATGGATGGATGGATGGATGGATGGATGGATGGATGGATGGATGGATGGACAATAAAAAAATTCAAAAACATAAAGTCACTAGCTAGAACATATCAGATGGCTATGGCATACCACTGGGAATCAATGCCATTTAAAACTATTAACTGTGGTCCAGTAAAAACTGTTCAGCTTAATACATTGGCAACTGGTGAAATAATTGCTAAAAGAACAGCAGGTTGACTTGGACTGTGAAGTTGATGCGACATCTTGGATAACTTGTTTTGGGACGGAGTATCGGCCAGGCCTTTTGGTTTGTTCAAAATACGGGAGGATTTACCACTATAGCCAAGTAAAGAGCAAAAAATACAAGCAACATGGTCCCCCAACTGCAAAATATACATAAAACTGAATGATGCAGCTGAGCAGGCTAGAGTGGTAATGGTTAGGAGATTGGAGAAGTTGGACAAATTTGCATAGGTAGGCCTACTTCCTCTGTGATGCATGACTGTTTTCTGACGTTACTTCTTTAATGATGCCGACATCTTACAACATTTCCTCTTATAGAAGCGTGGAAAATGAACTTGACATCAACAGTACTAATGACTCTCCATGGAATACATTATCAATTGACCATTCTGACGTTGATTGCTTTAATTTCATGAATCAAAGTGTAACCGACAGCTGCAAATATTTACTGGATGATGAATTTAGAACAGCCAGTGATCAATTTCATGATCCCAGTGTATCTCTTCTGCATGTAAATGCCCGTAGTCTCCCTAAAAACTTTAACCATCTTGTTCTAACTATGTCCAACTTCAACTTTCCCTTTTCTGTTATTGGCATCTCTGAAACATGGCTACACAAAGACAATTCTGATTACTATGCCTTGGACAATTACAGTAATGTCCACAGATGCAGAGAAGACAAGATTGGAGGAGGTGTTTCATTGTATGTGAGTAGTAAGTTGGAATATGAAGAAAGATCTGATATTGAACAACATCTTGAGCAGAGTGGAGAAGCAGTATTTATTGAGTCTAATTGTACAGTTATAGGGTGCATTTATAAACCTCCAAAATCCAAGATACCTGATTTTGTTAACCATCTCACCAATGCGCATTCGCTGTCTATAGTATCTCATGAAAATAAGAAATGTTTCCTCATGTGGGATTTCAACATCAACATTATGGACTCTGAGGCACAAACTCAGTCTTTCCTGGATAGTCTGTCTTCTTTCTGTTTTAAGCCTATGATTTCTAAACCTACAAGAATAACTGAAAATTCAGCAACCTTAATAGACAACATATTTACCAACATACTTGACAGAGATCACTTGTCTGGAATTCTATGGTCAGACCAGGGCTGTGGACTCGGACTCGGACTCGGGGACTCGGACTCGGTCAGACTCGGTCATTTTTGCCGGACTCGAACTCGGTGCTGATTTTGACCGAGTCCACCGAGTCCGACAATAAAAAAAAAAATACGTTCAATTTTATTTTCATCATGCTGCTGAGAATGCGCGTAGGAATACTGTCCACAGCCCTGCTTACGATCAATGCGGCCACGTTGAGTTGCACTTAGGCTAATGTTTACATCATGTACCAATGTCAAGGATGATTATGTCACCCAGCTTATATCATTATTTTGATTTTGATCTAAATTAGCCTTGAATAAAGACTAAGCAGTCACATGAATTAACAGAAAAAAATGTACAGCCGGACTCGGACTCGGTGGTCAAGAGGCCGGACTCGGACTCGGACTCGGTGCAAAAATCCGACCGAGTCCACAGCCCTGGGTCAGACATCTCTGATTACTTTCCCATATTCTCTATTACCTCCTCACAACCAAACGCTCTTCTTCCAACTGGGAAGCCAATGTACACTTATTAATCAACTTAATAATCAACAAACAATCTCCAAGTTTAAAATGCAAGTTCAAAACCGTAGTTGGGATGCTGTATTAAGGAACCCTGATCCCCAGCAGGCATATACCATATTCTTGGAGGAACTGACCAAGCACTATAATTATTATTTTCCCATAAAGAACAGAAGCCTCAAATGTGAATCTCGTTCGAAGTCTTGGGCTATTCAGGCAATTACTAAATCTCTTAGGCACAAAAATAAGCTATACAAAAAAATTCATCACTAATCCTTCATCTATGAATCATGATAAGTACAAACAATATAGAAACAAACTTAACCATGTGATCAGAGCTGCAAAAAAGAATCATTATGCCAATGAAATGGTCAAAAACAGCAAGAACATGAAAGCCTTGTGGTCTACGATCAAGGAAATCCTGAATAAAAAGAAATCATCCAATCCATTTCCCTCTGAGTTCATAGTACATGACAAGCCTTTATCACAGGGGTCACCAACCTTTCTTAAACCGAGAGCTGCTTCCTGGGTACTGATTAAGGCAAAGGGCTACCAGTTTGACACAGACTTCTGAAATAGCCAATTTGCTCAATTTGGGTTTCACTATGTGTTATTATTGTAATTTCCAGTTCACATGTAAGTGTGATTTTAACAAGAATAGCAAAAATACAGTCAAACATTGGCTTTTGACCATAATCCGTTCCAGAAGGCGGTTCGAGAAGCGAATCGGTCAAATTCCGAATCTATTTTTCCCATTACAAATAATGGAAAATTTTTAAATCCGTTTCAAGACAAAAAAACCACGCCTTTTTTAAGCATTTTTTCATTTGCGCATATTTGTCCGATCGCGCAACTGCAGCGCACCGCCGAACGCGCAACCGTAGCGTGTCGCCCACCGCGCAACTGCACCGCGCTGGTCGCATTATTGTGACAGAGCCGTCGCTGAAATTTAGAAAAGTCCTGATGTACTTTCCAAAATTTAAGTGGACCTCACTGCGCAGGGAGCTTAATTTGGTCCAATCACGCAACCACAGGGCGCCGGACGCTCACTGTCGCATTGCTTTAAGAGCGTCTTTGTGTTTTGGGATGGCTTTACTTCTCCCACTTGCTTTCTTTGGAGGAATGATTAGGGGTTAATATAATCCTCAAAGTAACAAAAATACAATAACAACGGAGTCGGTCGGCATCCGGGCCACGCGGTCGGGTGTTCTCGGGTCCTCCCGGCTCATCTCGCAAGGTTCGACCTCCGAATTTTGTTCGACAACCGAAGCAAAAAAAAATCTCAAATTTTTTGCTCGAATTCCAATTTGTTCGAGAACCAGGACGTTCGAAAACCGAGGTCTGACTGTAAAATAAATAGATGCAGATACTGCAGGCGACTCATGCGGTCCTCACAGGCGACCTGGTGCCCGCGGGCACCGTGTTTGTGACCCCTGCTCCAGACCATAATGCACTTGCAAAAAAGGGAGACCAACAATACCATTGATTTCTTTATTACTTTATTTAGAATCTAAATGACTCCTTGTGATTGTGAAATGATTGTACGAAATAGGTCCTACAGTAGCCTTGGAAACAGTGCTGCCAGTCTCTTCATGTGATTGCCCAGCCCCTCCCATGTAGTCCTGGGCTGCTTCCTCACCTTTATAAGGTGAACATGTTTAGCTTCTTCCAATTTCTAATAATTGTTTCCACAGTTGATCTTTTTTCACCAAGCTGCTTGGCAATTCGCCTGTAGCCCCTTCAAGATTTGTGCAGGTTTACAATCTTGTCTCTGGTGTGTTAACAGCTCTTTGGTCTTACTCATGTTGTACTTGAAGTCTAAAGGGAAATGTGCTTTCGGGAGTTTGCAAACATATTTTTTAAGGTTGTGTTGAACTTATAATCATATTAATATCTAGTATTGGAGTGCTCGTGTGGATTGGTGGGGGCCGAAGAATGTGCAGGCAAACTGCATGAACTTGTTTTCTTCGAAGTGTTGTGGAATAGGCCCGGATAGGGAGTACCGGAGGAGACCACCTCAAGGTCGGTGAGGAACGAGAACAACAGCACGTCTATGAGACCGGGCTTCGAGGGGAAAACCCAACCGCCTGACCTCAGCGACACCTGGACGGGGAGGAGATGGCCATCGACCAATCATTTCACAATATTTTGCATGCTTTAATATTCATATTGTGTTTCTTTAAAACTGGGCAACCCGGAAGAATGTGTCGTCTTTTGGTGGTCACAAAAACGCACGAGTTTTAGTGTGAGGGACCCGGGACCCAGGCCTGTATTAGTGCGCTTTGTCAGGAATAAATAATTGGTAAATTTGGTCTAATTGATCTACTGGTCTTCTCTTTGACAGAACGAACTCGCAAAATTGAGTGTTGATCGCAATTTGGAGTCAGATCAATAACTAGAATCCGTAACCTAACAAGTCTTACTGATTATGTGGGTTGGGCAGGTGTCTTTCTGCAGCTTCCGACCTCAAAGAGGTCCTTCTAATTTAAAATAATAAGTGGGGTGTATTCACAGAGGTCAAATTGGACTCATTTTTGTTCTGCGCCAAACAATCCACCCATCTATGATGTCACAGAAAATTCCGTTTCCTGTTCCATATTGCTTTCCTCTTGTGGTGACATTATGAAAAGACGAAAAGTAAGCGATTGAAAAAGCAAAGCACCGAACGTTGTGCGTGAAAGGCGAAAACAGCATCGGACCTAAAGCAGAAAATGTTCAGCCAGTTTGCACTTGAAATGATCAAACTACATAAAAGCACCACTGTTACAAAAGACTGAGCACCAAAAAACGTTGAGCAGACATTATTTATTTTTTCAAAGCGGATGATTCACAG
The DNA here is from genome assembly GCF_024217435.2 of Syngnathus scovelli. Taxonomy (NCBI): domain Eukaryota; kingdom Metazoa; phylum Chordata; class Actinopteri; order Syngnathiformes; family Syngnathidae; genus Syngnathus; species Syngnathus scovelli. The sequence goes on from NC_090855.1 coordinate 12,824,234, forward strand.
TCTGACATTGACTGGACAGCTGCCCTTAAAATATTTAAAAATGGACGCGTCAATGTCGGCCACCAGTATCTTCACGCCGCTCCTGTACGGGAGAAACTCAAACAGGACGCGGATGCGGTGGTTGGGAGCCAAGTTGGGAAGGCTGAAGAGACAAAAGAACAAGAAGAAAAATTCCACAGTTACGATAGTGTTACTTAGTTGTTATACTTTTGTTTCCAGTTTCAAGCAAGGGTCCTTGCAAATGTTAAACCGTAGGGCCCTAGCAGAGCTCTTTCTCATGAGATTCGTTACTTGTATTTCAACTCCTGTCGCATGAGTCCGCTTCCTGACAGGGTCAGGGTCATGCCCGTAAGGGTCTCCGGCAGGGGGTTCATGAAGATCACCTCTCCCTTCGCCAACTGGAGCTGCCGGACAAAACCAGTCACCTGCCACACACGCAAATCAAGTTCTTGGATAAATATTATGACCCCGAAGGACAATTGAAGAAATTCGCAACACGTTAACACTGATGACACACCACCGAGTGACATGCGCCGATGTCATGGTCCACATTCGTGTCGTCCAGTGACAAAAGAGACAGAACGTGCACAAAGGCAGGACTCGCAACTGAACCCAAAGCCAGAGACGGGAGGGGGTGATACGTGCTGACTGAGTCCAGAACAAGGCCCAATTTTACAAGAGCAAAGCCGCATCATTCTATTTTTTTTAAGTCACAATATTACAATTAGTCGGCTCCCAAATAAAAGTTGTAAATATTATGCCAGTAAAGTTGAGTTGATCTTGAGGGGGAAAAAAAAATAAACCGTCATGGTAAATACAATATTTTCACCATTATGCTTTTGGGTGATCCACAATGAGAATTACTGGACTTAAAACAGAAACCAAAGTCGGAGAAAGAAGCAATACATGCTGGCTTGATCGAAGTCTCTTATAGGGTGTTAAAAGCGGACCTGTGGAGAGCCCACATCCAGGTCTTGAGGGGCATCATGTAAAGTTGGGTCAATCTCAGGTCTTCCCATTTTTGTTTCTGCTCTTGTAGTTGGTGGCCCTCCCTACCGTTGAACCCACGTTGGAACGGTTGACGTCATAAGTTGATTAAAAATATGTATATAAAAAGATTTGCATCCATCCAATTGGCGCTTCACTCAATAGCAGGTGTGGGGCCCTGCCGATGACATGACGTCATCCGTCCCGACACAACGCTGCGCGTTCAACGGTAGAGAGGGGCAGCATTGAGACAAATGCAAGAGCAGATACCAAAAATTGAGCCAACTTTACAAACCTGCGCCCTTCCCCCCTCTCCACAGGGGCATTTTTTGAAAGTGCGCCCAAAAGGCAAGTTTGCTGTGGTGGACTTACAGAGACCAGGACGGGGGGGTCACGCAGTATCACATCATCTTCTGCCAGGTACTTTTTGTCAGGATGCTGCTTGTCCGTCACCACGGCTGACACCTTCAAGCTATCGGCGCGCAACATGTGCTTGTAGTACGAACGCACGGGGATCACGATGGGCACCGACAGCTCTGTGACATTTGACAAAAAAAAACAATTATCTCTAGGTCATGTTGACAAAAAACACGACAACGCTTCACATTGTGACACAACTTGTTGCAAATTCTTTCTTTTGAACCCCTACCACTGTAACATGTCTCAAAATCTTAGGCCAAATTTACAAATGACACGGAGGTCGCACGTTGAGACCTTTTCTTGCAGATAGGACTTGATGCGGTCGCTCAGAAACTAAAACAAGAAGGTGACGCTTTGAAGAGTTTGACCTCGGAACGGTTGCAGCGTCTCCTCCTTGTCTTCAGACTGGATGGTGGCGACAAAGGTGCCGTTGTAGTGCATCCCGTCCACGCTGATGCGGATGTTGAGCTTCCGTTCCACTCTGCTCTTGCTGCTCAGCATCAGCTTCAGCCGCACATCCTTGCCATACTCCGGTTCCGACATCTACCGCCGCGACGACAACGGAACATCAAGTGACAGCTGAATCGTATTGTAATATCGTTTCTTGAATAAAGGACAGGCTCCAGCATGCGCGCGACCCTCGTGAAGAGAAGCAGCTCAGAAAAGTTTTGTGAATCACTACTTGTACAATTTCATTAGTAAAGAAGAGGAAGAAAAAAAATTGCCAAGGGATGGGCGAATACGGAAAACCGTGTTTTGCTATAGTGGTGTTACTTTAAGGTACATGAGGTATCGGTATGGCAGAGTACCTAAAGAGCCAATTGTGCTATCAGTAGTGGTGTCGAGCATCCTAAATTTTGGCCAAGGTGTATGAGTTTGTGAGGCCACGATGACAAAGTACCAGCAGGTCTGGAATTCCCACGCTAAGACACTGAGCGAGGCGCCCACAATTCCTTAGTAGGGTGGAGTAGGAGTAGTTGCATTGACAAAGAAAAATAACTAAAGCCCTAACTTGCCTCCTGAAAGGCAACGGCATAAGGACAAACCTCAACAAAGCGTATGATGAGCTGTGGTGCGGGGCCCCCATCAGGCTGCCCCACCTCCTCGCCGATGGCGTAATGGAACACGGCACGCTCCGCTTCTGAGCCTGAAACACGCCGGCATGTTTGTGAATGTGTGTGTGTTTGTGTGCGTGCAGGATACTCACCTTCCCTGTGCTTGTAGGAGCTGGTGATGTCCAGACGCTTGTCGTAGCCCACTGCCTTGGTGGAGATACTCTTACCAACTCGCTTGGTGTCCGAGGTTAGCTTCACATCGGTGCCGTCGGCCTTGGTCTGAAGACGCACAATTACGCGAGTGGGTCACGACTGAAATTTCAATTCAATTGCTGTTTTGCCCTCACCAGCCAGTCGACGCAGTCTGCGTTGACCTCCGCAAAGACAAAGGGCACATCGTACGAGATCTCTATCTCGCCGTTCAAGATGGCCTCCAAGGAGGAGGGGCCGCACTGGTACAAGCCTGAGCCAAAGAAAAGCAGAGAGCATTTGTTTTTTTTTCCACTACAGGTTGTCCAAATCTTCTGATTTCAGGCTCTCAAAAGTCATCATTCTTTGATTTCTCAAGTCCTTCAAGAAAGCAGACTGATTCATGCTTTGTGCTTCATCATTTGCGCAGAGGACAACGTAAGGGAGAATCATGCGGAGGAAGGTATGCAGGACAACATTGAGGACTGCACGGTGGACAATGTGGAGGTCTGACCATCACTGGACTCCTGCGGCGTGGCATCCAGAACCTGCCAGCCGTCATATTTGCCATTGGCCTTCAGGTCAGGGCGCTTCATCCACGATTCAACCCAGACGTGATAATTCCTGACGTAACGACATACTTTTAGGACACGTGCGCACACACAAAAAAAAAAAAAACGGAAAAAACAACAAACATGCACACCACTCACACACACACAATCAATGCTCAACCGCACACACACGTGCACACACGCACACACACAACACAAGCCCACACTAACCAGATACTGTCGTTAGACTCTTTGTGCGGGGCCCCCTCGTCGGCGTGGTAGACGTCGATGGTAAGGCTGGCATCGGTGTCGTGGGCCGACATGAAGTTGGAGACCACACGCGTGGGAATGCCCAGCAGACGCAAGACTGAAGGCAAACACAAACAGAACTTTCGGAGGACGCCGCCGGGCTAGCTACCAGCGACGGCAGCGACACACGAAAGAGCTGGGTCTTCGGCAAGCGGTGACATTACCTGAACAAATGACGCCGGCAAAGACCCAGCACTGGCCATACTTGACCGACCGGTAGTTGTTATTCTTCCACGCAGTAAGAATGTCATGGCTACCGCTCCAGTGGGAGGGCGAAAAGCCGCCCTCAAAGGAATCTGACCAGTTGCCCATCAGGACCCCGTATTCGTCCGGACTGTTGATCTAGCCGTGTGAGAGCGCCGCGCTGGTTCAACACATGCGCTCCTTCTCTCCGCTACCCGTCTGACACCTACCACAGCGCTGAGCACGCGGCCCACGTAGCTCGGGTCGCCACGGGAGGCCAGGTCACTGCCGGGGTCATTTTTGTAGTTGACGTTTTTGTCCAGGACACTGAGGCAAATATCCACCATGTCGTCTTCAAACTGCAAGGGAAGCGAAAAAGTGCATGACCCGATGAGACTCTCTGCAGTCACTGCAAAGGTCAAGTAAGTTGGAATAACTGCAAGTCATATCCCGGCATGGGACCTAAGGTGCGGTTTTCATAGGTAAAGTCATAGAACATTCATATGATAGTTATTCCTAAGAAATGTCAGCGTAGCGTATCCTTCTCACTTTGATTACTTTTGGTGAAATGCTCTTGGATTTGTCTGGGGCTTGTGGCTCAGGCAGTAGAGTGGGTCGTTTAGTAACCGGAGGGTTGGCGGTTCGATTCTAGCTCTGTCACAGTCACATGTCGTTGTGTCCTTGGGCAAGACACTTCACACACCTTGCCTCCAGGTCGCCATTGTAAATGAGAAAGTGTTCTCAATTGGCTTACCTGGTAAAACATTGAAGGAAAAAAAAATAAAAAATCGAGGAGCGCTCCGCTCTGCCTTGCTCGTTTGCCTACTGATGGGTCAGCGCCTTGCTCAGGGGCAATAGCGGTTTTTAACATGGGCAAACTGGGCGGGCTGCCCAGGTCGTCAGTTCTTTTGTCACCCCCCAAAAAATTGCACCGCAAAGCGGTTTTAACACTGTTTATCACTGTGTAGGGAATTCGCAATTTAGCGCCCCCTTCAGGCAATCTAATGCCCACTTCAGCTGCAGACCGGGTGCTTGCTAAAACTTGTGCACAGAAACTGAGTGACAAGGGGAAATGCCAGGGAAGGGGACGCATGTGGAACAGTTCACCTGTGAAGATAAGTGGTAATGAAAAGGGGCATTTCAAATGTAAACACTGCATACATGAAATCATGATTACGATTAAAATTCCCCAAATACCTTTGTGGGAAGGTAGGTGGAAAACTAAACTGGGAGTAAGTGTAAGTACTAAATAGGATACATTAGATTGACCAAAGACTAATCAATGAGTCGTACCTTGCCTATATTTAATAGTGTCCCAACAGTAATTGTATCAGTATGCGCGTGTGCATTTGACATACCTGTCCAAAGTCCCATTTGAGAGCGGTTATGTAATCTGAACTTCCTCTGTAAATGAGTCCATGTTCATTCAACACATATTCTTTTCTCTCCTGCTCATCAGGCAAAAACACAGAGTCTCCTAAATGGACAAAACACAAAGCAAAAAATGAGACACGAAACACTACATATACACACTACTGCGTACACTGCAAAGCTTTTTCCGCTAGCCTAAATACGATCAAATTTTTTTGGGGTCCAGTCGGATTACAGCTCCAGCGTGACGGAGACAACTTCATCTTTTTAAAATTGTGTGGCCATACAGCTTATATTCAAGCGTGCTGTATAGTCAGGAAATTGCTGCAGTTCTATAGCGTTTCTCACATGAAAGTGGTGGATTACATTTTTCTGCACTGAAGATCCACATTCCATATGCACCACTGTACGCTACACACGGGAAGGAAGTGGCTGTCGAGGAATGTACCTAAGAACCAGGGATTGAAGAGCAGTGCGAGCGTGGCGAGTGTCTTGTCCTCCCCCCACAGGGTGGCCTTCAAAGTGTACCAGCCGACAGGGGCATCGGCGGGGGCCGTGATCAGCACCGGTAGGCTGTCGGTCGAGCGGCTCACGTCCGCCCTGGCCGTCCAGGCGCCTTTGGCCAAATCCCGGCGACCGATTGGGTCCGGTATGCCGAAGCGACACGAGGTGCCCTTCTCTTCCGAAGCGTGACTTCCTGTTGGATCGATTGACATTTTGGTGTGCATAATTTTGTTGTTGTTGAACTAAGCTGTAAGCGCTTTTAACTATTGTTACAATAATGCACGCCCCCGAATTTGTTTCATTTTTGTAGGTTAATTTGCTCTCGGCTGATTATTTGACATTTCAAATGAATGCTTGCAATCAAATAACAAAACAATAGACACTTATTCAAATCTGTCAAATTGATAGATTTTCAGATTGAATTTCAGTGAGGTCAGGGATAGCGGTACACTGGGGCGAGCGGAGCCCCAGTCAGGAATCTGAGTATCCCGAGTAAAGGTTCTGTAGAATTGTATTTAAATACATGGTTCTGTAGAATTGTATTTAAATACATATGGAAATTATTTTCTAGAATTGATCCAATTATATGGAAATGCCACAAATGTGAAAACAAGAAACTACATAAATGTATTGGCATTTTTTTTCTTTGGGAGGAGCCCCAACTGAGGAGCCAGTGAGCAAGCACTTACCCCCCAGTGGAGGCATTGAGGACGAGAGAATCGAGACCCTGCTTGAAAGGCTTGGCCAAGGTCAAGGTGATCTTGAAGGCCTGTCCCCTGCGGACGGTCAGCGGATCTTCGGGAAGTTCATTGGTGTGGTGCTCGCTGTGGTTGAGCTTGGCGTGCAAGTCCACGCCCTTGAAAACTGACACGCACCACAGCAACAAAAAGAAAAGTTAGTTCCTGTTACCTCAAGTGGAAATCTTTAATTCCACTCGGTATTTTGTTTTTTTTCTTTTAATTAGCAGGGACAATATGCCTGTACTGGAGAAAACAAAAATATCTAGTGTATTGAAGTGATGCCTTGACATTGTTCTGTGACCACATTGGTAATCCTAACGCGCAAGTCATCACTGAAACGGGCGGGAGTGCCATTGATCTTCCTCTCGAAAGCTCTTCCACACAATAGAGGTCATCAAATGGTGTCAAAGCACTCATTTTGTCCACAACTCACTTTGATAAAGTGAACTTCCTTGGCACCAAGCTGCCAGAAAATAGTGACAGAAGAATGCTTTTGTGGAAAGGACGTTCTCAACTCATTTCAACTCCTTTAGCCCAAGATATCAGAAGATAGCTACCAAAACACTGCTTTTCCCTTCACACACACACGCACACACTCATATGTGGGAATCAAACCCATGATGCCTCCACACAAGACAGGCGAGTGGTACACCATAAGCGACCCCCGCTTTTCCCTGCACTATAGCGTAGCTGCGTTTTTGCGTTATCTGGACCCCCAAACGAACGAGTGACCTGGCCTTTGAGTCAACTCCTCACTGAGATAATAGGTATAAAAAAAAGCTAAGGCAAAAAAAAGCATTGAGCAAGGAATTCGAGGAGGCATTATTATTTTTTAGTCTGTCATTTAAGAATGTTTACGTTAAATTAAGATAACATTTTGAATGAAGAACACAATAACTTCCCACAAAATTAGTACTGTACAGTTGGGTTAATAAAGTCCCAAAAAAAGTCAGAGTTATAATTCCACCAATGCCATCAAAGTTGCACATTAAAATAAGAGTCTCATGAAAAAAGATGCAAGTTATATTGAACCCTAAGACAATGCAAAGTTAAACAGACTTCACAGCAAGTGGTCATCAAGGTGCTAAAAGTGGATTACGGGCGATCTTGACTTGCAATGATTTGGGGGAACAAAAATTAGTTGGACGATATTTTGACTCACCTGAATTGTCAAAGCTCATCTTTGCACGTTGCAGTGGTCTTGGCGGCCGCTCGCTGCTGGCTTCTGACTACTTTGAGTTCAGGAAGTATCTGCGAAGTCTGTCAGCGCTTTATCAAGTAGCGTGAGCCTGTTAGTCAGGTTTAAAACACATTCTGCTTCTGCACATGCCTTCATATCACTTTGGGAGGTAATTTGCAAATGTAGTTGCTCACATCACATCCGCCCCTCCCACCAGATGAGAATGTCCACTGGAGTGATCACAATATTTTGTGAAGTTTCCAACATCAATTTATTTAGCTGACAAAGAGACTCTGCAAATTTCAGGAGACCTGAGAATCTCAAGAGCTGTGTAGCAGCTGATAACGATTGATCTCTTCCACTCTGTTGTCCATCCAGAGTTGAAATGGGACGAACGCAAGCACACAAAAACACACACACAAACCCGAAAATAATACACAAGCATAACTCCCAGGCACAGACACACATGCACACACTAGCTGTCCAGCCAAAGGAGATCTTTGGCTTTTTGCAGGTTGTGGTCCACAGCCTGGTCCAAGAACTGAAGCCAGGTCAGCTCGGCTTCACCACAGATGTGACTGGACCTGGTTTGGGGGAGACAGACAGGAAGACGACAGCTCGACAAAGCTGAATTCTGTTTGCGGGCAAAACTTGTGAGATGGATGGAGCCGGAAGCATCTGGCAGTGTTCCCAAACACACCCAAATATCTGCTTATTTCTTCACACCTGTGCACAGTCCCCTTGGCTGACTTCTTAACAGGCCTCGGCCTGCATTCATGTTGTAGTCTTTAATTACAACTTGTCGTGTGAAAACTAGAAACCTATCTTGCGAAAAGCATTTTTCTTCTTCACTTGGGTGCCGCTGCCAAGCTTGGGTGTTGTTGCATTCCAAACAATAGTAAATATAACCTTCCCAAATATGTGCGTGGGAAGGAAGATATTCTTCTAGATAAATAGGTGGCGTGTGCGCGTGGGTGTTTGTGCGTTGGTCAGTTTGTGCGTTGGTCAGTTTGCACGCGAACCCTGGGCTGATTTCCTTGATGCCGTCAAGCAGGCGATCCAGCTGCCCCACCCTCTGCGGCTCATCGGCGTCCCCGCGGATCCTGACGGCCGCAATGGTTTTCCTCAGGCAGGCGGCAGTGACCTTCATCATCCCCTGGCAGGCGGCCACCACGCGGCGGTCCCGCACCGACCAGTACGCGTCCTGGTTAGCGTGCGGCTCCTCGCCATCCTCCTGCTGATCAGGGGCATCGCCCGACGGGTCACGGGCTTCCGACAGCGCCTGCGAGATCAACGCCCGCCTTCCCGTTCAGATGGAGGAGCGCGCGCAGCCTGGTCACCTTGCTTCCTCGCGGCTCGCACCTGCTCTAACTCCTCGATGGCGTCTTTGACGATGCCGCTCTTACCGCTTAGGACCAGCACCGCTGCAGCCTTTTTGTCTGCATTTGAGAGAGCGATATGAAGGGAGCTTGTTCAGCATGGTCGCTAGAAAAGAAGATGGCAGCAAGCTCGCTGCGTCGGTCGGTCCCTTGGTGGCTAGCCAAGTCACAAGGCTGAAAAGTCAGTACAAATTTGGCACAGGGTAGGAAGGTGTGCTTACTTTGCTTAAAAGGAATGTAGAACAAGAGATGGGCCAGCAGCTAAATTGCAACAGACAAACGGTAAAAAGTTGGGTAGACACTTGCAATGGTGCTTTTTGCTCAGACTGACGTCAGGCCAAGTAGTCCTTCTTGAGTCCTCAGCGAGTAGCACCAAGTACCAATACAACCAGTACTTTTCGGCATTTTACTTATCTCAACAAACCTTTCGATACATGTGATGATTCATCAGATTATTCGCTGATGTCTGAAATTCACGCAGTGTAGCGCCAACCACTGGCTAGGATGACTCTGAGGTCAGATTGACTCTTTTTGTATATGCAAAGTTCATGAGGACCCAATAGCTTGAAATAAGGTTGGTATTTGTTTGTTTGTAGAGAGGTGGGTGGAAAGGGAGGTAGACTACGTTGTGTATATATTGGCAGGGCAATCGAGTGGCAGGTAGCTAAGTTACGGAGGTTAGCTGGTAGTTGCACGCTAACTCACCATGTGGTATGCAGGTGAAGCGGTCACATGCTGACCACACCCCCCTGTAGACGTCAACTGCTCCTGAGTCAGACTAGAAGGAGACAAGTCAGTTGTTCACCTTCCCCAAGCCGGAGCCTGCCTCCTTTGTTGTTCAATGTGCGTACCTCTGTAGCGGTGAAGTCAGTATGACCTCCAGAAGCTGCGTCAGGCCCTCCAGGGCCTGCACGACGGCGTCTCGGACTTGCTGGCGTAGAGTGACGCCTGACACAGAGGCGGTGAGTCAAGCAAACAAGGTGAAGAAATAAAGAGCGCAACATTTCCTGGCACGTTACAACTCTTCTGGAGGAGCATCGCCGACACACACAATGCTGGAGGTCAAGTCCGGCCTGTTCCTCTGACCACCCCTGCCACCTGAAAGCAGGAGATGGCGCCAGTTAGCACGTCTTACCTCTGCTATTGGGAAGCCAGTAATAAACAGTGGAGAGGCTGAGGACACTCTTGAGGACAGAGTCGGCCAGCTGCCCTACATCCTGTGGCACAGAAACACAAGATAATTTTATATACGTATATGTTGGCGGGTTAATCATCTTTGCAAAATGTCTCACTGACTAACTTGCTGTGACGGCAGGGGAGGCTTGGAGAAGGCCAGGCAGAGTTTGGGGGCTTCCTGAGATACCGCTTTTGCCGCCTGGTCTGCAACACAGAGGTTAGCAGTTGCATTGGCGCAGGAGAGTTTCATTGGCATTGAACTGGTATTGTTGAGCATGCAACTTCCACTTGAGCACTCAACTCAAAGTGTCCCAAACGTTGGAGAGGTTGAAGTCTCCGTCCGACTCATTGGCTTCTCTGTCAGAGACAGAAACTTGAAGGTTAGCATTTTAGCTCCACGATACAGAAGAACATCTTTGAATCAATACACAAATGTCCAAATTTCAATGATTTAAATATGTTCACTAAAGTATTTTAGAAGGCTCTAGACTCAAAAGCGCAGTATCAGTCACTATTGCATCTACCTATTGATCACGTTTCGTTGGATTTGCACAACACAAACTAGCTCACCACATTTAACCCTAACCCGTATTTCAAGTTTATTCTGCAATCGCTTGTTGGAAACACATTTTAGTTTTTTTTAAAGCTGCTGGTACTTAAGTGCACATTTGTAATTATTTTTTTGTGCTCTTATTTTATGATGATATTTTATGTAGATTAATCAAATATTTTCATGTCCTGATATGGCTATGATTACAGTGGCTTATGTCATCAACTGTCAGCCATTTATCTCATTTATTTTTTAATTAATCTTTCTGGAATCTAAAATGTATACGTGGCGTACTCTGTAATGTTTTGTTTTGGGCTGAAAAATAATAAAATAAATCTTATGAAATTTTGAGGTACTAACTTTGTATTTGTCGATATGGAATGTTGCTAGAATTATTGTTGCATTTATGATAAACATCTGATTTGTTTTTATTGCCCATGTCTTATCTGCTGTGGCCAACTCTCTGTTCCACCGCGTTACCCATTATCGCGTTGCCCACTATCATTTTGTCTGCCATTGTCGCTCAGTAAGTGTCGCCCACCATGTTGTTGTTTCCCCCTCTATGTGTGTAACGTTTGCGTGTGACATCCTGGAACACGCAACCACCCGACAAATGCTCGTCTTGAGTCCTACTAAAAACAATGTAGTGCGGCTATCACGTCAGCATTCTTGGCTTCATTTTACCTCACTACGTTTGACTTAATTTTATTTACATCACCTGGCGCGACATGGTAAACATCATAGTGTAGTTATGTTAGGTTAGCATTTTAACTCCATGTTATGCCAAAGAGTGTCTGATAACCACGCTACGTTAGTCATTTTAGCTCGGCCAGGCCGTTTCCGAGCTCCAAATTGGCCAAAGTGACCTCAGACTCGAGCCGAGATGCACTCGACGGAGTCAGTGATTGGTTTCGTATGTGCCGCCAGGTGCACTGATTGAACCTGCTATTTAAAAAGGACTCTGTGCGTTCAGGCTTGCTGTTTGTTGCGTGAGTTGTGTGGGTAGTCAATTTGTCTCCATAATTGCTTAGGTGTGTTTGTTTCTATATACCGTATTTGCCGGTGTACAGGTCGACTCGGTGTATAAGTCGACCCCCTAAAATTCGACGGAAATTTACGATTTTATGATATATCCTTTGTATAAGTCGAGCTCAATTGTTGCATTATATTAAACTTCAAAATTCAATATGCGAAATTTATTGACGAAATGTGTTCAAATTCCGGGAGGCCGTGCGCATGCGGCTGTTTATAAGCACCGCGGAGGAGATCGCGGAGCCTCATTCGACTTCCAGCGGCCGGCGAGCTCGTGCACGCCGCCCGGCACCAACGGGAGGCCGGAAATAGCTCCAAGCCGAGCGGATCGGCACTTTATAAGCACCGCGGAGGAGATCGCGGAGCCTCATTCGACTTCCAGCGGCCGGCGAGCTCGCGCACCCGCCCAGCACATCCGGGAGGCCGTGCGCACGCGCCAAGTGGCCGGAAATAGCTCCCGCCGAGCGGATCGGCTGTTTATAAGCACCGCGGAGGAGATCGCGGAGCCTCATTCGACTTCCAGCGGCCGGCGAGCTCGCCCACCCGCCCGGCACATCCGGGAGGCCGTGCGCACGCGCCAAGTGGCCGAAAATAGCCCCCGCCGAGCGGATCGGCTGTTTATAAGCACCGCGGAGGAGATCGCTGAGCCTCATTCGACTTCCAGCGGGCCGCGCACTCGCGCACGCCGCCCGGTTAAAATTTTCTAAGTGCAACGCACAATGAGATGCATGAGAAACGGCCTTGGTTACCATCACATTTGAAGCGATGAATACGAAGTTAAATTTTATGACTCGGTGTATAAGTCGAGGTCGATTTTTTTCGGTCGATTTTGGATCGAAAAAGGTCGACCAATACACCGGCAAATACGGTAGTACTTTTTGTCAGTATACATTCACCTTGTTATGGTGAGAAAACATTCTTAACACAATAAAGCATTTGAGCCTAATGATGGCAAAATGAAGCTTAAGACATGAAACATTTCAGAAAAATTTGTCAAAAAGTGGTGAGTCCTTTCTTGAGACACTGTGTGCTCGTTAGGGATACAAATTTCCAGAAATTGTTTGAAAATCTTTGATAGCCAAAATGAGAATGGGCTGTCAACAGCCGTACTGGAGGGATTGCTTTTATGGCAGATAATCGTTCCCTATGCTCATCTCGAATCAAAATGCTTCTCTTTGTGCTCATCCGTAAACAGATGCACACGGCTTCACATAAGCAACTCAGTCACAGGCCATTCCATTCTAACAATGGAAAATTTCTCAGCCTTTTTGTCTGTTTTTGATGCCTTTAGAATGTCACAAGTTATTATTACTGACAAGATTTCACGACAGTTTTGTTCCTTTATTTCAGCTTTTTCCCATGTTATTGAGCTTGTGAAAAATTTGGGGATAAAAATAAAGACATTGTGGAAGTTGCTTTAAAGGCGTAGAAAACAAGCTGAAAATTAGAACATTCAGACTCTGTGAGCCGTGATTATTAACTGACCAAACTACATCCCGTGGGCATGACAGAAAAAGCCGGCAACGGTAAACGTGTCACGTGCTGGTGCCACCGGCGACAGGACCACGCCCCCCTGTCAAGGGAATCGCCGTCACCTGCCACGGGCTCATGGACAGCGCTATATCAGCGCCGCCAGCGCAGACCTGAGTGTCAGTCTGTCCCTTGATGCTGCTTTGCTCATCAGTCCCGAAGATACGGACTCGCTTGACTATTTGGAACCCCCGCAGAATCGTTTGTCCTCTCCAGCCCGATCGCCGCTCCAGCGCCAGCTGTTCCCATCATCCCCTTCTCCAATAAAGCCCGTCGCTACGCACTTGGCTGTACTGTCCGTTCCCTTACAGTACAGACTGACCAACGCTATGCAGCCAGCGAACGACGAGACGGCATTGAGTCGACTGGAGCGAGCCGAGACCGCCGTCAGCAGCCTGTCTGCCGACATCCGGCACCTGATCAAGGTTGGTCAGCAGCAACAGCTACAGCAGCAGGAGATGGCCCAAGCCCTCCAGAGACTGTCGGTGGCTGCGTCCCCGGCTGTCACGGTACCCCCGCACCGCTCGTCTGCCGAGGCCAGGACGCTCATGGACGTCCCGGAGCCCCGCCTTGGCAACATCGAGAAGTTTAACGGCGATCCCAAGCACGTGAGGGCATTCGTGACGAACTGCCGCATAATGTTCAGCCTCCAGCCAATCACGTTTTCGTCGGAATCAGCCAAGGTCGGGTTCGTCCTAACCCACCTCACGGGCGAGGCGCGGCTGTGGGGCCTGGCCGAATATGAAAGGATGGCCCCGGCTTGCGATTCCTTCGACGCCTTCGCGGAGGAATTGCTCCGCCTGTTCGACCTGGGATCCGCCGCCGAGGACGCCGCCGAGGAACTGGTGACGCTGCGTCAAGGTAGCCGATCGGTCGCAGAGTACGCCCTTAAGTTCCAGACGTTGGCCGGCAGCAGCGGATGGAACACGCCGGCGCTCGTTAGCACCTTCCTAAACGGACTCGCTGAGTACATGAAGGAGGGACTGGTTGCGTACGATCGCCCGCGAACCCTGAAGGGCGCGATGGACTTGGCGGCCCGAGTAGACCGGCGGATCCAGACGCGGCGGCGCGATCGGGAGAGGAGGTCCCCGCAAAACCCGTGTGGTCACATTCCTCCGTTTGCTGGGGACCCGCCAACCACACCACCCGCCGAGCCCATGGATCTGGGAGGGGCTCGGGTTCCCTCGGAGGAGCACCGTCGACGCCCCTCACTGGGCTTGTGTTTTTACTGTGGGGAGGGGGGCCATCGGGTAGCGGGGTGCCCGTTAAAGAGGCCGGAGCTCACGCGGCGTCGGGGGATCCGCGTGAGCTCGACCAGCACCGGCTCTCCCAGCCCCAGCACGCTCACGCTACAGGCACGCGTCCAGCTCGCGGCGGGCGACCAGAACGTGGCGGCCTTGGTGGATTCCGGCGCGGAGGGGAACATCATGGACATTAGCCTGGCACGCAAGTGGGGTGTCGGCTTCCTCCCTCTGAGCCCGTCTATTCCCGCACGTGCCATTGATGGCCGTCTGATCGGCGAGGTGGCTTTCGTGACGGAACCAATTAAGTTACTGCTCTCGGGCAATCACCACGAGACCATCCAGTTTTTTCTTCTTTCCCTCCCAGGACAGCAGCTCATACTGGGGCACCCTTGGTTGCGGCAGCACAACCCGGTGCTGGACTGGGAGGTGGGGGTTGTTCGGCAGTGGAGCGAACGCTGCCATCAGGTGTGCCTGAAGGCGGCCACCAGCCCACTCAGCAGAGCCCCGCCGAGGTACAGTCCCGACATCCCCAATGTCCCAGCGTTTTATCACGAACTCAAGGAGGTTTTTAGTAAAGCCAGGGCCACTTCTCTTCCTCCACACCGGTCCTACGACTGCGCTATCGAGCTGTTACGCGGCACCTTCCCTCCCAAAGGACGCGTCTACTCCCTGTCCGCTCCTGAGCGCCGGGCTATGGAGGAATACATCCGGGAGTCCCTGGCAGCCGGTATCATACGACCGTCCTCTTCACCTGCAGGAGCGGGGTTTTTCTTCGTGAAGAAGAGGGAGGGCACGCTACGCCCGTGTATCGACTACCGGGGAATAAACGAGATCACTGTGAAGAACCGATACCCTCTGCCTCTTCTGTCTTCCGCCTTCGAGAGCCTTCAGGGAGCCACCATTTTCACCAAGCTGGATCTTCGCAACGCCTACCACCTGATCCGCATCCGGGAGGGAGACGAGTGGAAGACGGCTTTCAACACCCCGAGCGGACACTACGAGTACTTGGTGGTTCCGTTTGGGCTCACCAACGCCCCAGCGGTTTTCCAGTCACTGATTAACGACGTGCTACGAGACATGCTGGACAAATTCGTGTTCGTTTATTTAGACGACATCCTCATTTTCTCCCGCTCGCTCCCTGAGCACATCAAGCATGTACGGGCGGTGCTGCGCCGTCTCCTTGAGAATTCGCTCTACGTGAACGCGGAGAAGTGCGAGTTCCACGCCTCCTCTGTCAAATTCCTCGGCTATGTGGTGCGTGAGGGATCCATCGAGATGGACCCTGGGAAGGTGCAAGCGGTCACGTCATGGCCTGTTCCCGAAACACGCAAGCGACTGCAACAGTTCTTAGGGTTCGCGAACTTTTATCGCCGTTTTATCCGTGGATACAGCACGGTGGCCGCGCCCCTCACCTCCCTTACCAGCCCCGCCTCCCCGTACAAATGGACGGAACGGGCAGAACGGGCATTTCAGGAGCTTAAGAGGAGGTTCATATCCGCTCCCATCCTCAGGGTTCCCGATCCCGACAGACAGTTCGTGGTCGAGGTGGACGCCTCGAACGTGGGTGTCGGGGCGGTGTTGTCTCAACGTAGCCGCCAAGACGATCGCCTCCACCCGTGCGCCTTCTTTTCTCGCCGTCTGTCGGCCTCGGAACAAAACTATGACATCGGGAATCGGGAGCTCCTCGCCGTCAAGTTGGCCTTGGAGGAGTGGCGGCATTGGCTGGAGGGCGCCACCACTCCGTTCATCGTCTGGACCGACCACCGCAACTTGGAGTATCTGCGATCGGCCAAGAGGCTGAACGCAAGACAAGCACGGTGGGCTCTGTTCTTTGACCGGTTTGAGTTCTCTCTTTCCTATAGACCGGGTTCCCGTAACGCGAAGGCGGACGCCCTGTCGCGTTTGTTTCCTGGGGGGGAGGAGGGACAGGGTCCGCCTCCCACTATCCTCCCGAGCTCAGTTCGGGTGGCGGCTCTTACATGGGTGATCGAACGCCAAGTGGAAGCCGCATCACGCGATCAACCTGGCCCCAGCAACTGCCCGGAGGGTCGCCTGTTCGTCCCTGAAGGTCTGCGGTCGTCCGTGCTGCAATGGGCGCACGACTCACGCCTGGCCTGTCATCCCGGCGCGGCACGCACGAGGTACGTGGTGGCACAGCGTTTCTGGTGGCCCACCTGGCAAGTGGACACCAGCGATTACGTCAGAGCCTGCTCAATTTGTAACCGCTACAAGACGTCTACTCGTCCTCCGGCCGGGCTGCTTCAACCCTTGCCGGTCCCCCAGCGTCCCTGGTCTCACCTGTCGATCGACTTTGTCACGGGCCTCCCCCCCTCTGAGGGAAACACGGTGGTCCTCACGGTGGTGGACCGTTTTAGCAAGATGACGCATTTCATCCCTCTGCCTAAGCTCCCATCTGCGAAGCAGACGGCGTCCATCATGGTGCGGGAGGTGTTTCGCCACCACGGTCTCCCACAAGACATCGTGTCAGACCGAGGACCTCAATTCGCTTCCACCTTCTGGACGGAGTTCTGCCGACTCCTCGGCGCCACGGCCAGCCTCTCCTCGGGGTTTCACCCTCAGTCCAACGGTCAAGCGGAGCGCCTGAACCAGGAACTGGGCAGGTCTCTCCGATGCATGGCCGCCGGGGACCAGCGCGGGTGGGTCCAACAGCTTCCCTGGGTAGAGTACGCTCACAATTCCCTCCCCAGCTCGGCTACTGGACTTTCGCCTTTCCACTGCGTCTTCGGGTACCAGCCACCCTTGTTCGCCCACCAGGAGCGTGGTGCGGCGTGCCCGTCGGCCCAGGCTTGTGTCCGCCGTTGTCATCGCGCCTGGGCGAGGGGCCGGGTCACTCTTCTCTGCTCTGTTTCAGGCTACGCCCGCCAGGCGAACAAGCACCGGACACCGGCTCCGGAGTACAGAGTGGGGCAGCGTGTGTGGCTCTCGACGCGGGATTTGCCGCTGCGAGCAGGATCCCGCAAACTGGCGCCCCGCTTTGTTGGACCGTTCCCTATTCAGAAGGTGATTGGCCCGGCCGCAGTCCGTCTTCTCCTTCCAGAGTCCATGAAGGTTCACCCCACGTTCCACGTGTCCCGTGTGCGGCCCATCCATGAGAGCGCGTTGGCGCCGGCGCCCGTTCCGCCGCCGCCGCCCCAGCTCGTTGATGGGGGCCCGGCTTACGCTGTCCGCTCCCTGCTCCGATCGCGGCGGCGCGGGCGTGGCCTCCAATACCTCGTGGATTGGGAGGGTTATGACGACGCGCACCGCTCCTGGGTTCCGAGCCGCTGGATACTCGACCGTTCGCTCATCACGGAGTTCCATCGCTGCCATCCGGACCAACCGGGTCCTCGGCGCGGGCGCCCGAGGAGGGACGAGGGGAGGTCTTGCCCGCCGGTGCCGGGGTCTTCTGCTCCCGCGTCCGTCGATCCTGCGTCAGGCGAGGTGTCGGACATTTCGGCGGTGTGCTGACCCCCCCACCTGGTCGCCCGGGGAATTGCCTTCCTTTTTTTGTTTTTTGTTTTGTTTTTGGTTCCTGGGGACGTCGGGAGCCGTCCCTTGTGGGGGGGGTTCTGTCACGTGCTGGTGCCACCGGCGACAGGACCACGCCCCCCTGTCAAGGGAATCGCCGTCACCTGCCACGGGCTCATGGACAGCGCTATATCAGCGCCGCCAGCGCAGACCTGAGTGTCAGTCTGTCCCTTGATGCTGCTTTGCTCATCAGTCCTGAAGATACGGACTCGCTTGACTATTTGGAACCCCCGCAGAATCGTTTGTCCTCTCCAGCCCGATCGCCGCTCCAGCGCCAGCTGTTCCCATCATCCCCTTCTCCAATAAAGCCCGTCGCTACGCACTTGGCTGTACTGTCCGTTCCCTTACAAACGTCACTGTAATTATTAATGGGACCGCAACTCAAAATTTAATCAGAAGGTCATAACATATAACAGAACACACATGATAAAGTGAATTATGTCGTACTTGGAGAAAGTACTACAGATGACCCCCCCCCCCCCTCCGAATTCACTTTAAAAGAAAAACCTGACAAAAGAAAAAAATCGATGATCAACGGCGTGGGGGGCGAATCAAATGTCCAGTGTGGCTCCGCTGAACGAGAGAAGGCGGAACCGCCCCCCACCCCCACCGTGCCTGTCTGTAGGGTTCCCCTGGGGCATGGTCGAGGGGCAGGAGGAACGGGAAGAGGGGGCCGAGTCGGAGGCCAACCCCGTTTCAGGGGATGCACCAACTCAACAGGCCTGGGTAGATCTAGGTGAGCTGGTTTAAGGCGGTCCACAGACACACACTCCGGCTTTCCCCCAATGTCTACCACAAAGTGCTTGTCCCCCGTTTCCACGACACGGAAAGGGCCTTCTTAAGGCGGACGGAGAGGTCCGCTGTGGCCGTCAACTCGAATAAAGACATACCCAACAGACCGAAGGCTACTGGGGACGTGAGAGTTTGGCAAACCATGGCAGGAGGTAGGAAGCGGAGCAAACAGCCTGGCATTGTCCAACATGCTGGAGCTTTGGAGTGCGGCGGACCACGGGGTCGTGGTGCTGGGGATGAACTCCCCAAGCACCCGTAGTGGCTGACCATAGACCAGCTCCACGGAGGAGGCCTGGAGGTCTTATTTTGGTGCAGTCCTGATGCCCAGCATGACCCATGGTTTGTCCTTCAGGCCAGCACCCAGGGAGGCTTTCATTGACCTGTGAAAATGTTCACAGAGGCTATTGCTCTGGGGGTGGTAGACCGTGTTGCAGTGGAGTTTAACACCCAAGCTCCCTGCGACAGTGTTCCAAAGTTCAGATGTGAACTGAACGCCACGGTCTGAGGAGATGTCCGATGGAGTGCCAAAACGGGACACCCAGGTGCCAATAACCTGGTGGACCTGGTTTGGGGGAGACAGACAGGAAGACGACAGCTCGACAAAGCTGAATTCTGTTTGCGGGCAAAACTTGTGAGATGGATGGAGCCAGAAGCATCTGGCAGTGTTCCCAAACACACCCAAATATCTGCTTATTTCTTCACACCTGTGCACAGTCCCCTTGGCTGACTTCTTACCAGGCCTGGGCCTGCATTCATGCATCAGTGCCAGTCAACTCAAAGCAGACCTCAAACAGGTTCTGCTAGTTGGGTAACTCAAGTGAACCTAATTTCCTACCCCAGCTGTCGCGAGAGTAAGCCGCCCTCTATGCTCCAGACCCCCCTGGCAATCAACTGAAATCCACAAAATAGAAAAACCCGAGGCACGCTTTGATGGCACTTGTTTTTTCCAAGGCCTTCAAACTACAACAAACATTGAGGGCGATTACTCCTGACGCTGCTCCATCAGAAGGTTAATGAGGAAGCAGTGTGAAGCGCTGGGAGTGCCATTCCCAATTACCGTTTCAACAGAGTGAGCAAGAGAAGACGATTGCACTGGGGTCCAGCACGCCCACAACCCCCGTGGGGAAAAGCGGTTCAGAAAATAGATGGATGGATGTTTGTGTGCGTGTGTGTGTGTGTGGGGGGGGGGCGTGTTGTAGTCTTTAATTACAACTTGTCGTGTGAAAACGAGAAACCTATCTTGCGAAAAGCATTTTTCTTCTTCACTTGGGTGCCGCTGCCAAGCTTGGGTGTTGTTGCATTCCAAACAATAGTAAATATAACCTTCCCAAATATGTGCGTGGGAAGGAAGATATTCTTCTAGATAAATAGGTGGCGTGTGCGCGTGGGTGTTTGTGCGTTGGTCAGTTTGTGCGTTGGTCAGTTTGCACGCGAACCCTGGGCTGATTTCCTTGATGCCGTCAAGCAGGCGATCCAGCTGCCCCACCCTCTGCGGCTCATCGGCGTCCCCGCGGATCCTGACGGCCGCAATGGTTTTCCTCAGGCAGGCGGCAGTGACCTTCATCATCCCCTGGCAGGCGGCCACCACGCGGCGGTCCCGCACCGACCAGTACGCGTCCTGGTTAGCGTGCGGCTCCTCGCCTTCCTCCTGCTGATCAGGGGCATCGCCCGACGGGTCACGGGCTTCCGACAGCGCCTGCGAGATCAACGCCCGCCTTCCCGTTCAGATGGAGGAGCGCGCGCAGCCTGGTCACCTTGCTTCCTCGCGGCTCGCACCTGCTCTAACTCCTCGATGGCGTCTTTGACGATGCCGCTCTTACCGCTTAGGACCAGCACCGCTGCAGCCTTTTTGTCTGCATTTGAGAGAGCGATATGAAGGGAGCTTGTTCAGCATGGTCGCTAGAAAAGAAGATGGCAGCAAGCTCGCTGCGTCGGTCGGTCCCTTGGTGGCTAGCCAAGTCACAAGGCTGAAAAGTCAGTACAAATTTGGCACAGGGTAGGAAGGTGTGCTTACTTTGCTTGAAAGGAATGTAGAACAAGAGATGGGCCAGCAGCTAAATTGCAACAGACAAACGGTAAAAAGTTGGGTAGACACATGCAATGGTGCTTTTTGCTCAGACTGACGTCAGGCCAAGTAGTCCTTCTTGAGTCCTCAGCGAGTAGCACCAAGTACCAATACAACCAGTACTTTTCGGCATTTTACTTATCTCAACAAACCTTTCGATACATGTGATGATTCATCAGATTATTCGCTGATGTCTGAAATTCACGCAGTGTAGCGCCAACCACTGGCTAGGATGACTCTGAGGTCAGATTGACTCTTTTTGTATATGCAAAGTTCATGAGGACCCAATAGCTTGAAATAAGGTTGGTATTTGTTTGTTTGTAGAGAGGTGGGTGGAAAGGGAGGTAGACTACGTTGTGTATATATTGGCAGGGCAATCGAGAGGCAGGTCGCTAAGTTACAGAGGTTAGCTGGTAGTTGCACGCTAACTCACCATGTGGTATGCAGGTGAAGCGGTCACATGCTGACCACACACCCCTGTAGACGTCAACTGCTCCTGAGTCAGACTAGAAGGAGACAAGTCAGTTGTTCACCTTCCCCAAGCCGGAGCCTGCCTCCTTTGTTGTTCAATGTGCGTACCTCTGTAGCGGTGAAGTCAGTATGACCTCCAGAAGCTGCGTCAGGCCCTCCAGGGCCTGCACGACGGCGTCTCGGACTTGCTGTCGTAGAGTGACGCCTGACACAGAGGCGGTGAGTCAAGCAAACAAGGTGAAGAAATAAAGAGCGCAACATTTCCTGGCACGTTACAACTCTTCTGGAGGAGCATCGCCGACACACACAATGCTGGAGGTCAAGTCCGGCCTGTTCCTCTGACCACCCCTGCCACCTGAAAGCAGGAGATGGCGCCAGTTAGCACGTCTTACCTCTGCTATTGGGAAGCCAGTAATAAACAGTGGAGAGGCTGAGGACACTCTTGAGGACAGAGTCGGCCAGCTGCCCTACATCCTGTGGCACAGAAACACAAGATAATTTTATATACGTATATGTTGGCGGGTTAATCATCTTTGCAAAATGTCTCACTGACTAACTTGCTGTGACGGCAGGGGAGGCTTGGAGAAGGCCAGGCAGAGTTTGGGGGCTTCCTGAGATACCGCTTTTGCCGCCTGGTCTGCAACACAGAGGTTAGCAGTTGCATTGGCGCAGGAGAGTTTCATTGGCATTGAACTGGTATTGTTGAGCATGCAACTTCCACTTGAGCACTCAACTCAAAGTGTCCCAAACGTTGGAGAGGTTGAAGTCTCCGTCCGACTCATTGGCTTCTCTGTCAGAGACAGAAACTTGAAGGTTAGCATTTTAGCTCCACGATACAGAAGAACATCTTTGAATCAATACACAAATGTCCAAATTTCGATGATTTAAATATGTTCACTAAAGTATTTTAGAAGGCTCTAGACTCAAAAGCGCAGTATCAGTCACTATTGCATCTACCTGTTGATCACGTTTCGTTGGATTTGCACACCACAAACTAGCTCACCACATTTAACCCTAACCCGTATTTCAAGTTTGTTCTGCAATCGCTTGTTGGAAACACATTTTAGTTTTTTTTAAAGCTGCTGGTACTTAAGTGCACATTTGTAATTATTTTTTTGTGCTCTTATTTTATGATGATATTTTATGTAGATTAATCAAATATTTTCATGTCCTGATATGGCTATGATTACAGTGGCTTATGTCATCAACTGTCAGCCATTTATCTCATTTATTTTTTAATTAATCTTTCTGGAATCTAAAATGTATACGTGGCGTACTCTGTAATGTTTTGTTTTGGGCTGAAAAATAATAAAATAAATCTTATGAAATTTTGAGGTACTAACTTTGTATTTGTCGATATGGAATGTTGCTAGAATTATTGTTGCATTTATGATAAACATCTGATTTGTTTTTATTGCCCATGTCTTATCTGCTGTGGCCAACTCTCTGTTCCACCGCGTTACCCATTATCGCGTTGCCCACTATCATTTTGTCTGCCATTGTCGCTCAGTAAGTGTCGCCCACCATGTTGTTGTTTCCCCCTCTATGTGTGTAACGTTTGCGTGTGACATCCTGGAACACGCAACCACCCGACAAATGCTCGTCTTGAGTCCTACTAAAAACAATGTAGTGCGGCTATCACGTCAGCATTCTTGGCTTCATTTTACCTCACTACGTTTGACTTAATTTTATTTACATCACCTGGCGCGACATGGTAAACATCATAGTGTAGTTATGTTAGGTTAGCATTTTAACTCCATGTTATGCCAAAGAGTGTCTGATAACCACGCTACGTTAGTCATTTTAGCTCGGCCAGGCCGTTTCCGAGCTCCAAATTGGCCAAAGTGACCTCAGACTCGAGCCGAGATGCACTCGACGGAGTCAGTGATTGGTTTCATATGTGCCGCCAGGTGCACTGATTGAACCTGCTATTTAAAAAGGACTCTGTGCGTTCAGGCTTGCTGTTTGTTGCGTGAGTTGTGTGGGTAGTCAATTTGTCTCCATAATTGCTTAGGTGTGTTTGTTTCTATATACCGTATTTGCCGGTGTACAGGTCGACTCGGTGTATAAGTCGACCCCCTAAAATTCGACGGAAATTTACGATTTTATGATATATCCTTTGTATAAGTCGAGCTCAATTGTTGCATTATATTAAACTTCAAAATTCAATATGCGAAATTTATTGACGAAATGTGTTCAAATTCCGGGAGGCCGTGCGCATGCGGCTGTTTATAAGCACCGCGGAGGAGATCGCGGAGCCTCATTCGACTTCCAGCGGCCGGCGAGCTCGTGCACGCCGCCCGGCACCAACGGGAGGCCGGAAATAGCTCCAAGCCGAGCGGATCGGCACTTTATAAGCACCGCGGAGGAGATCGCGGAGCCTCATTCGACTTCCAGCGGCCGGCGAGCTCGCGCACCCGCCCAGCACATCCGGGAGGCCGTGCGCACGCGCCAAGTGGCCGAAAATAGCTCCCGCCGAGCGGATCGGCTGTTTATAAGCACCGCGGAGGAGATCGCGGAGCCTCATTCGACTTCCAGCGGCCGGCGAGCTCGCGCACCCGCCCGGCACATCCGGGAGGCCGTGCGCACGCGCCAAGTGGCCGAAAATAGCCCCCGCCGAGCGGATCGGCTGTTTATAAGCACCGCGGAGGAGATCGCTGAGCCTCATTCGACTTCCAGCGGGCCGCGCACTCGCGCACGCCGCCCGGTTCAAATTTTCTAAGTGCAACGCACAATGAGATGCATGAGAAACGGCCTTGGTTACCATCACATTTGAAGCGATGAATACGAAGTTAAATTTTATGACTCGGTGTATAAGTCGAGGTGGATTTTTTTCGGTCGATTTTGGATCGAAAAAGGTCGACCAATACACCGGCAAATACGGTAGTACTTTTTGTCAGTATACATTCACCTTGTTATGGTGAGAAAACGTTCTTAACACAATAAAGCATTTGAGCCTAATGATGGCAAAATGAAGCTTAAGACATGAAACATTTCAGAAAAATTTGTCAAAAAGTGGTGAGTCCTTTCTTGAGACACTGTGTGCTCGTTAGGGATACAAATTTCCAGAAATTGTTTGAAAATCTTTGATAGCCAAAATGAGAATGGGCTGTCAACAGCCGTACTGGAGGGATTGCTTTTATGGCAGATAATCGTTCCCTATGCTCATCTCGAATCAAAATGCTTCTCTTTGTGCTCATCCGTAAACAGATGCACACGGCTTCACATAAGCAACTCAGTCACAGGCCATTCCATTCTAACAATGGAAAATTTCTCAGCCTTTTTGTCTGTTTTTGATGCCTTTAGAATGTCACAAGTTATTATTACTGACAAGATTTCACGACAGTTTTGTTCCTTTATTTCAGCTTTTTCCCATGTTATTGAGCTTGTGAAAAATTTGGGGATAAAAATAAAGACATTGTGGAAGTTGCTTTAAAGGCGTAGAAAACAAGCTGAAAATTAGAACATTCAGACTCTGTGAGCCGTGATTATTAACTGACCAAACTACATCCCGTGGGCATGACAGAAAAAGCCGGCAACGGTAAACGTGTCACGTGCTGGTGCCACCGGCGACAGGACCACGCCCCCCTGTCAAGGGAATCGCCGTCACCTGCCACGGGCTCATGGACAGCGCTATATCAGCGCCGCCAGCGCAGACCTGAGTGTCAGTCTGTCCCTTGATCCTGCTTTGCTCATCAGTCCCGAAGATACGGACTCGCTTGACTATTTGGAACCCCCGCAGAATCGTTTGTCCTCTCCAGCCCGATCGCCGCTCCAGCGCCAGCTGTTCCCATCATCCCCTTCTCCAATAAAGCCCGTCGCTACGCACTTGGCTGTACTGTCCGTTCCCTTACAGTACAGACTGACCAACGCTATGCAGCCAGCGAACGACGAGACGGCATTGAGTCGACTGGAGCGAGCCGAGACCGCCGTCAGCAGCCTGTCTGCCGACATCCGGCACCTGATCAAGGTTGGTCAGCAGCAACAGCTACAGCAGCAGGAGATGGCCCAAGCCCTCCAGAGACTGTCGGTGGCTGCGTCCCCGGCTGTCACGGTACCCCCGCACCGCTCGTCTGCCGAGGCCAGGACGCTCATGGACGTCCCGGAGCCCCGCCTTGGCAACATCGAGAAGTTTAACGGCGATCCCAAGCACGTGAGGGCATTCGTGACGAACTGCCGCATAATGTTCAGCCTCCAGCCAATCACGTTTTCGTCGGAATCAGCCAAGGTCGGGTTCGTCCTAACCCACCTCACGGGCGAGGCGCGGCTGTGGGGCCTGGCCGAATATGAAAGGATGGCCCCGTCTTGCGATTCCATCGACGCCTTCGCGGAGGAATTGCTCCGCCTGTTCGACCTGGGATCCGCCGCCGAGGACGCCGCCGAGGAACTGGTGACGCTGCGTCAAGGTAGCCGATCGGTCGGAGAGTACGCCCTTAAGTTCCAGACGTTGGCCGGCAGCAGCGGATGGAACACGCCGGCGCTCGTTAGCACCTTCCTAAACGGACTCGCTGAGTACATGAAGGAGGGACTGGTTGCGTACGATCGCCCGCGAACCCTGAAGGGCGCGATGGACTTGGCGGCCCGAGTAGACCGGCGGATCCAGACGCGGCGGCGCGATCGGGAGAGGAGGTCCCCGCAAAACCCGTGTGGTCACATTCCTCCGTCTGCTGGGGACCCGCCAACCACACCACCCGCCGAGCCCATGGATCTGGGAGGGGCTCGGGTTCCCTCGGAGGAGCACCGTCGACGCCCCTCACTGGGCTTGTGTTTTTACTGTGGGGAGGGGGGCCATCGGGTAGCGGGGTGCCCGTTAAAGAGGCCGGAGCTCACGCGGCGTCGGGGGATCCGCGTGAGCTCGACCAGCACCGGCTCTCCCAGCCCCAGCACGCTCACGCTACAGGCACGCGTCCAGCTCGCGGCGGGCGACCAGAACGTGGCGGCCTTGGTGGATTCCGGCGCGGAGGGGAACATCATGGACATTAGCCTGGCACGCAAGTGGGGTGTCGGCTTCCTCCCTCTGAGCCCGTCTATTCCCGCACGTGCCATTGATGGCCGTCTGATCGGCGAGGTGGCTTTCGTGACGGAACCAATTAAGTTACTGCTCTCGGGCAATCACCACGAGACCATCCAGTTTTTTCTTCTTTCCCTCCCAGGACAGCAGCTCATACTGGGGCACCCTTGGTTGCGGCAGCACAACCCGGTGCTGGACTGGGAGGTGGGGGTTGTTCGGCAGTGGAGCGAACGCTGCCATCAGGTGTGCCTGAAGGCGGCCACCAGCCCACTCAGCAGAGCCCCGCCGAGGTACAGTCCCGACATCCCCAATGTCCCAGCGTTTTATCACGAACTCAAGGAGGTTTTTAGTAAAGCCAGGGCCACTTCTCTTCCTCCACACCGGTCCTACGACTGCGCTATCGAGCTGTTACCCGGCACCTTCCCTCCCAAAGGACGCGTCTACTCCCTGTCCGCTCCTGAGCGCCGGGCTATGGAGGAATACATCCGGGAGTCCCTGGCAGCCGGTATCATACGACCATCCTCTTCACCTGCAGGAGCGGGGTTTTTCTTCGTGAAGAAGAGGGAGGGCACGCTACGCCCGTGTATCGACTACCGGGGAATAAACGAGATCACTGTGAAGAACCGATACCCTCTGCCTCTTCTGTCTTCCGCCTTCGAGAGCCTTCAGGGAGCCACCATTTTCACCAAGCTGGATCTTCGCAACGCCTACCACCTGATCCGCATCCGGGAGGGAGACGAGTGGAAGACGGCTTTCAACACCCCGAGCGGACACTACGAGTACTTGGTGGTTCCGTTTGGGCTCACCAACGCCCCAGCGGTTTTCCAGTCACTGATTAACGACGTGCTACGAGACATGCTGGACAAATTCGTGTTCGTTTATTTAGACGACATCCTCATTTTCTCCCGCTCGCTCCCTGAGCACATCAAGCATGTACGGGCGGTGCTGCGCCGTCTCCTTGAGAATTCGCTCTACGTGAACGCGGAGAAGTGCGAGTTCCACGCCTCCTCTGTCAAATTCCTCGGCTATGTGGTGCGTGAGGGATCCATCGAGATGGACCCTGGGAAGGTGCAAGCGGTCACGTCATGGCCTGTTCCCGAAACACGCAAGCGACTGCAACAGTTCTTAGGGTTCGCGAACTTTTATCGCCGTTTTATCCGTGGATACAGCACGGTGGCCGCGCCCCTCACCTCCCTTACCAGCCCCGCCTCCCCGTACAAATGGACGGAACGGGCAGAACGGGCATTTCAGGAGCTTAAGAGGAGGTTCACATCCGCTCCCATCCTCAGGGTTCCCGATCCCGACAGACAGTTCGTGGTCGAGGTGGACGCCTCGAACGTGGGTGTCGGGGCGGTGTTGTCTCAACGTAGCCGCCAAGACGATCGCCTCCACCCGTGCGCCTTCTTTTCTCGCCGTCTGTCGGCCTCGGAACGAAACTATGACATCGGGAATCGGGAGCTCCTCGCCGTCAAGTTGGCCTTGGAGGAGTGGCGGCATTGGCTGGAGGGCGCCACCACTCCGTTCATCGTCTGGACCGACCACCGCAACTTGGAGTGTCTACGATCGGCCAAGAGGCTGAACGCAAGACAAGCACGGTGGGCTCTGTTCTTTGACCGGTTTGAGTTCTCTCTTTCCTATAGACCGGGTTCCCGTAACGCGAAGGCGGACGCCCTGTCGCGTTTGTTTCCTGGGGGGGAGGAGGGACAGGGTCCGCCTCCCACTATCCTCCCGAGCTCAGTTCGGGTGGCGGCTCTTACATGGGTGAT
The DNA here is from genome assembly GCF_024217435.2 of Syngnathus scovelli. Lineage (NCBI taxonomy): Eukaryota > Metazoa > Chordata > Actinopteri > Syngnathiformes > Syngnathidae > Syngnathus > Syngnathus scovelli. Next base: position 12,852,267 of record NC_090855.1, read on the forward strand.
CGAACGCCAAGTGGAAGCCGCATCACGCGATCAACCCGGCCCCAGCAACTGCCCGGAGGGTCGCCTGTTCGTCCCTGAAGGTCTGCGGTCGTCCGTGCTGCAATGGGCGCACGACTCACGCCTGGCCTGTCATCCCGGCGCGGCACGCACGAGGTACGTGGTGGCACAGCGTTTCTGGTGGCCCACCTGGCAAGTGGACACCAGCGATTACGTCAGAGCCTGCTCAATTTGTAACCGCTACAAGACGTCTACTCGTCCTCCGGCCGGGCTGCTTCAACCCTTGCCGGTCCCCCAGCGTCCCTGGTCTCACCTGTCGATCGACTTTGTCACGGGCCTCCCCCCCTCTGAGGGAAACACGGTGGTCCTCACGGTGGTGGACCGTTTTAGCAAGATGACGCATTTCATCCCTCTGCCTAAGCTCCCATCTGCGAAGCAGACGGCGTCCATCATGGTGCGGGAGGTGTTTCGCCACCACGGTCTCCCACAAGACATCGTGTCAGACCGAGGACCTCAATTCGCTTCCACCTTCTGGACGGAGTTCTGCCGACTCCTCGGCGCCACGGCCAGCCTCTCCTCGGGGTTTCACCCTCAGTCCAACGGTCAAGCGGAGCGCCTGAACCAGGAACTGGGCAGGTCTCTCCGATGCATGGCCGCCGGGGACCAGCGTGGGTGGGTCCAACAGCTTCCCTGGGTAGAGTACGCTCACAATTCCCTCCCCAGCTCGGCTACTGGACTTTCGCCTTTCCACTGCGTCTTCGGGTACCAGCCACCCTTGTTCGCCCACCAGGAGCGTGGTGCGGCGTGCCCGTCGGCCCAGGCTTGTGTCCGCCGTTGTCATCGCGCCTGGGCGAGGGGCCGGGTCACTCTTCTCTGCTCTGTTTCAGGCTACGCCCGCCAGGCGAACAAGCACCGGACACCGGCTCCGGAGTACAGAGTGGGGCAGCGTGTGTGGCTCTCGACGCGGGATTTGCCGCTGCGAGCAGGATCCCGCAAACTGGCGCCCCGCTTTGTTGGACCGTTCCCTATTCAGAAGGTGATTGGCCCGGCCGCAGTCTGTCTTCTCCTTCCAGAGTCCATGAAGGTTCACCCCACGTTCCACGTGTCCCATGTGCGGCCCATCCATGAGAGCGCGTTGGCGCCGGCGCCCGTTCCGCCGCCGCCGCCCCAGCTCGTTGATGGGGGCCCGGCTTACGCTGTCCGCTCCCTGCTCCGATCGCGGCGGCGCGGGCGTGGCCTCCAATACCTCGTGGATTGGGAGGGTTATGACGACGCGCACCGCTCCTGGGTTCCGAGCCGCTGGATACTCGACCGTTCGCTCATCACGGAGTTCCATCGCTGCCATCCGGACCAACCGGGTCCTCGGCGCGGGCGCCCGAGGAGGGACGAGGGGAGGTCTTGCCCGCCGGTGCCGGGGTCTTCTGCTCCCGCGTCCGTCGATCCTGCGTCAGGCGAGGTGTCGGACATTTCGGCGGTGTGCTGACCCCCCCACCTGGTCGCCCGGGGGATTGCCTTCCTTTTTTTTTTTTTTTTTTGTTTTTGGTTCCTGGGGACGTCGGGAGCCGTCCCTTGTGGGGGGGGTTCTGTCACGTGCTGGTGCCACCGGCGACAGGACCACGCCCCCCTGTCAAGGGAATCGCCGTCACCTGCCACGGGCTCATGGACAGCGCTATATCAGCGCCGCCAGCGCAGACCTGAGTGTCAGTCTGTCCCTTGATGCTGCTTTGCTCATCAGTCCTGAAGATACGGACTCGCTTGACTATTTGGAACCCCCGCAGAATCGTTTGTCCTCTCCAGCCCGATCGCCGCTCCAGCGCCAGCTGTTCCCATCATCCCCTTCTCCAATAAAGCCCGTCGCTACGCACTTGGCTGTACTGTCCGTTCCCTTACAAACGTCACTGTAATTATTAATGGGACCGCAACTCAAAATTTAATCAGAAGGTCATAACATATAACAGAACACACATGATAAAGTGAATTATGTCGTACTTGGAGAAAGTACTACAGATGACCCCCCCCCCCCCCCCCTCCGAATTCACTTTAAAAGAAAAACCTGACAAAAGAAAAAAATCGATGATCAACGGCGTGGGGGGCGAATCAAATGTCCAGTGTGGCTCCGCTGAACGAGAGAAGGCGGAACCGCCCCCCACCCCCACCGTGCCTGTCTGTAGGGCTCCCCTGGGGCATGGTCGAGGGGCAGGAGGAACGGGAAGAGGGGGCCGAGTCGGAGGCCAACCCCGTTTCAGGGGATGCACCAACTCAACAGGCCTGGGTAGATCTAGGTGAGCTGGTTTAAGGCGGTCCACAGACACACACTCCGGCTTTCCCCCAATGTCTACCACAAAGTGCTTGTCCCCCGTTTCCACGACACGGAAAGGGCCTTCTTAAGGCGGACGGAGAGGTCCGCTGTGGCCGTCAACTCGAATAAAGACATACCCAACAGACCGAAGGCTACTGGGGACGTGAGAGTTTGGCAAACCATGGCAGGAGGTAGGAAGCGGAGCAAACAGCCTGGCATTGTCCAACATGCTGGAGCTTTGGAGTGCGGCGGACCACGGGGTTGTGGTGCTGGGGATGAACTCCCCAAGCACCCGTAGTGGCTGACCATAGACCAGCTCCACGGAGGAGGCCTGGAGGTCTAATTTTGGTGCAGTCCTGATGCCCAGCATGACCCATGGTTTGTCCTTCAGGCCAGCACCCAGGGAGGCTTTCATTGACCTGTGAAAATGTTCACAGAGGCTATTGCTCTGGGGGTGGTAGGCCGTGTTGCAGTGGAGTTTAACACCCAAGCTCCCTGCGACAGTGTTCCAAAGTTCAGATGTGAACTGAACGCCACGGTCTGAGGAGATGTCCGATGGAGTGCCAAAACGGGACACCCAGGTGCCAATAACCTGGTGGACCTGGTTTGGGGGAGACAGACAGGAAGACGACAGCTCGACAAAGCTGAATTCTGTTTGCGGGCAAAACTTGTGAGATGGATGGAGCCAGAAGCATCTGGCAGTGTTCCCAAACACACCCAAATATCTGCTTATTTCTTCACACCTGTGCACAGTCCCCTTGGCTGACTTCTTACCAGGCCTGGGCCTGCATTCATGCATCAGTGCCAGTCAACTCAAAGCAGACCTCAAACAGGTTCTGCTAGTTGGGTAACTCAAGTGAACCTAATTTCCTACCCCAGCTGTCGCGAGAGTAAGCCGCCCTCTATGCTCCAGACCCCCCTGGCAATCAACTGAAATCCACAAAATAGAAAAACCCGAGGCACGCTTTGATGGCACTTGTTTTTTCCAAGGCCTTCAAACTACAACAAACATTGAGGGCGATTACTCCTGACGCTGCTCCATCAGAAGGTTAATGAGGAAGCAGTGTGAAGCGCTGGGAGTGCCATTCCCAATTACCGTTTCAACAGAGTGAGCAAGAGATGACGATTGCACTGGGGTCCAGCACGCCCACAACCCCCGTGGGGAAAAGCGGTTCAGAAAATAGATGGATGGATGTTTGTGTGCGTGTGTGTGTGTGGGGGGGGGGCGTGTTGTAGTCTTTAATTACAACTTGTCGTGTGAAAACGAGAAACCTATCTTGCGAAAAGCATTTTTCTTCTTCACTTGGGTGCCGCTGCCAAGCTTGGGTGTTGTTGCATTCCAAACAATAGTAAATATAACCTTCCCAAATATGTGCGTGGGAAGGAAGATATTCTTCTAGATAAATAGGTGGCGTGTGCGCGTGGGTGTTTGTGCGTTGGTCAGTTTGTGCGTTGGTCAGTTTGCACGCGAACCCTGGGCTGATTTCCTTGATGCCGTCAAGCAGGCGATCCAGCTGCCCCACCCTCTGCGGCTCATCGGCGTCCCCGCGGATCCTGACGGCCGCAATGGTTTTCCTCAGGCAGGCGGCAGTGACCTTCATCATCCCCTGGCAGGCGGCCACCACGCGGCGGTCCCGCACCGACCAGTACGCGTCCTGGTTAGCGTGCGGCTCCTCGCCATCCTCCTGCTGATCAGGGGCATCGCCCGACGGGTCACGGGCTTCCGACAGCGCCTGCGAGATCAACGCCCGCCTTCCCGTTCAGATGGAGGAGCGCGCGCAGCCTGGTCACCTTGCTTCCTCGCGGCTCGCACCTGCTCTAACTCCTCGATGGCGTCTTTGACGATGCCGCTCTTACCGCTTAGGACCAGCACCGCTGCAGCCTTTTTGTCTGCATTTGAGAGAGCGATATGAAGGGAGCTTGTTCAGCATGGTCGCTAGAAAAGAAGATGGCAGCAAGCTCGCTGCGTCGGTCGGTCCCTTGGTGGCTAGCCAAGTCACAAGGCTGAAAAGTCAGTACAAATTTGGCACAGGGTAGGAAGGTGTGCTTACTTTGCTTGAAAGGAATGTAGAACAAGAGATGGGCCAGCAGCTAAATTGCAACAGACAAACGGTAAAAAGTTGGGTAGACACATGCAATGGTGCTTTTTGCTCAGACTGACGTCAGGCCAAGTAGTCCTTCTTGAGTCCTCAGCGAGTAGCACCAAGTACCAATACAACCAGTACTTTTCGGCATTTTACTTATCTCAACAAACCTTTCGATACATGTGATGATTCATCAGATTATTCGCTGATGTCTGAAATTCACGCAGTGTAGCGCCAACCACTGGCTAGGATGACTCTGAGGTCAGATTGACTCTTTTTGTATATGCAAAGTTCATGAGGACCCAATAGCTTGAAATAAGGTTGGTATTTGTTTGTTTGTAGAGAGGTGGGTGGAAAGGGAGGTAGACTACGTTGTGTATATATTGGCAGGGCAATCGAGAGGCAGGTAGCTAAGTTACAGAGGTTAGCTGGTAGTTGCACGCTAACTCACCATGTGGTATGCAGGTGAAGCGGTCACATGCTGACCACACACCCCTGTAGACGTCAACTGCTCCTGAGTCAGACTAGAAGGAGACAAGTCAGTTGTTCACCTTCCCCAAGCCGGAGCCTGCCTCCTTTGTTGTTCAATGTGCGTACCTCTGTAGCGGTGAAGTCAGTATGACCTCCAGAAGCTGCGTCAGGCCCTCCAGGGCCTGCACGACGGCGTCTCGGACTTGCTGTCGTAGAGTGACGCCTGACACAGAGGCGGTGAGTCAAGCAAACAAGGTGAAGAAATAAAGAGCGCAACATTTCCTGGCACGTTACAACTCTTCTGGAGGAGCATCGCCGACACACACAATGCTGGAGGTCAAGTCCGGCCTGTTCCTCTGACCACCCCTGCCACCTGAAAGCAGGAGATGGCGCCAGTTAGCACGTCTTACCTCTGCTATTGGGAAGCCAGTAATAAACAGTGGAGAGGCTGAGGACACTCTTGAGGACAGAGTCGGCCAGCTGCCCTACATCCTGTGGCACAGAAACACAAGATAATTTTATATACGTATATGTTGGCGGGTTAATCATCTTTGCAAAATGTCTCACTGACTAACTTGCTGTGACGGCAGGGGAGGCTTGGAGAAGGCCAGGCAGAGTTTGGGGGCTTCCTGAGATACCGCTTTTGCCGCCTGGTCTGCAACACAGAGGTTAGCAGTTGCATTGGCGCAGGAGAGTTTCATTGGCATTGAACTGGTATTGTTGAGCATGCAACTTCCACTTGAGCACTCAACTCAAAGTGTCCCAAACGTTGGAGAGGTTGAAGTCTCCGTCCGACTCATTGGCTTCTCTGTCAGAGACAGAAACTTGAAGGTTAGCATTTTAGCTCCACGATACAGAAGAACATCTTTGAATCAATACACAAATGTCCAAATTTCGATGATTTAAATATGTTCACTAAAGTATTTTAGAAGGCTCTAGACTCAAAAGCGCAGTATCAGTCACTATTGCATCTACCTGTTGATCACGTTTCGTTGGATTTGCACACCACAAACTAGCTCACCACATTTAACCCTAACCCGTATTTCAAGTTTGTTCTGCAATCGCTTGTTGGAAACACATTTTAGTTTTTTTTAAAGCTGCTGGTACTTAAGTGCACATTTGTAATTATTTTTTTGTGCTCTTATTTTATGATGATATTTTATGTAGATTAATCAAATATTTTCATGTCCTGATATGGCTATGATTACAGTGGCTTATGTCATCAACTGTCAGCCATTTATCTCATTTATTTTTTAATTAATCTTTCTGGAATCTAAAATGTATACGTGGCGTACTCTGTAATGTTTTGTTTTGGGCTGAAAAATAATAAAATAAATCTTATGAAATTTTGAGGTACTAACTTTGTATTTGTCGATATGGAATGTTGCTAGAATTATTGTTGCATTTATGATAAACATCTGATTTGTTTTTATTGCCCATGTCTTATCTGCTGTGGCCAACTCTCTGTTCCACCGCGTTACCCATTATCGCGTTGCCCACTATCATTTTGTCTGCCATTGTCGCTCAGTAAGTGTCGCCCACCATGTTGTTGTTTCCCCCTCTATGTGTGTAACGTTTGCGTGTGACATCCTGGAACACGCAACCACCCGACAAATGCTCGTCTTGAGTCCTACTAAAAACAATGTAGTGCGGCTATCACGTCAGCATTCTTGGCTTCATTTTACCTCACTACGTTTGACTTAATTTTATTTACATCACCTGGCGCGACATGGTAAACATCATAGTGTAGTTATGTTAGGTTAGCATTTTAACTCCATGTTATGCCAAAGAGTGTCTGATAACCACGCTACGTTAGTCATTTTAGCTCGGCCAGGCCGTTTCCGAGCTCCAAATTGGCCAAAGTGACCTCAGACTCGAGCCGAGATGCACTCGACGGAGTCAGTGATTGGTTTCATATGTGCCGCCAGGTGCACTGATTGAACCTGCTATTTAAAAAGGACTCTGTGCGTTCAGGCTTGCTGTTTGTTGCGTGAGTTGTGTGGGTAATCAATTTGTCTCCATAATTGCTTAGGTGTGTTTGTTTCTATATACCGTATTTGCCGGTGTACAGGTCGACTCGGTGTATAAGTCGACCCCCTAAAATTCGACGGAAATTTACGATTTTATGATATATCCTTTGAATAAGTCGAGCTCAATTGTTGCATTATATTAAACTTCAAAATTCAATATGCGAAATTTATTGACGAAATGTGTTCAAATTCCGGGAGGCCGTGCGCATGCGGCTGTTTATAAGCACCGCGGAGGAGATCGCGGAGCCTCATTCGACTTCCAGCGGCCGGCGAGCTCGCGCACGCCGCCCGGCACCAACGGGAGGCCGGAAATAGCTCCAAGCCGAGCGGATCGGCACTTTATAAGCACCGCGGAGGAGATCGCGGAGCCTCATTCGACTTCCAGCGGCCGGCGAGCTCGCGCACCCGCCCAGCACATCCGGGAGGCCGTGCGCACGCGCCAAGTGGCCAAAAATAGCTCCCGCCGAGCGGATCGGCTGTTTATAAGCACCGCGGAGGAGATCGCGGAGCCTCATTCGACTTCCAGCGGCCGGCGAGCTCGCGCACCCGCCCGGCACATCCGGGAGGCCGTGCGCACGCGCCAAGTGGCCGAAAATAGCCCCCGCTGAGCGGATCGGCTGTTTATAAGCACCGCGGAGGAGATCGCTGAGCCTTATTCGACTTCCAGCGGGCCGCGCACTCGCGCACGCCGCCCGGTTCAAATTTTCTAAGTGCAACGCACAATGAGATGCATGAGAAACGGCCTTGGTTACCATCACATTTGAAGCGATGAATACGAAGTTAAATTTTATGACTCGGTGTATAAGTCGAGGTGGATTTTTTTCGGTCGATTTTGGATCCAAAAAGGTCGACCAATACACCGGCAAATACGGTAGTACTTTTTGTCAGTATACATTCACCTTGTTATGGTGAGAAAACGTTCTTAACACAATAAAGCATTTGAGCCTAATGATGGCAAAATGAAGCTTAAGACATGAAACATTTCAGAAAAATTTGTCAAAAAGTGGTGAGTCCTTTCTTGAGACACTATGTGCTCGTTAGGGATACAAATTTCCAGAAATTGTTTGAAAATCTTTGATAGCCAAAATGAGAATGGGCTGTCAACAGCCGTACTGGAGGGATTGCTTTTATGGCAGATAATCGTTCCCTATGCTCATCTCGAATCAAAATGCTTCTCTTTGTGCTCATCCGTAAACAGATGCACACGGCTTCACATAAGCAACTCAGTCACAGGCCATTCCATTCTAACAATGGAAAATTTCTCAGCCTTTTTGTCTGTTTTTGATGCCTTTAGAATGTCACAAGTTATTATTACTGACAAAATTTCATGACAGTTTTGTTCCTTTATTTCAGCTTTTTCCCATGTTATTGAGCTTGTGAGAAATTTGGGGATAAAAATAAAGACATTGTGGAAGTTGCTTTAAAGGCGTAGAAAACAAGCTGAAAATGTGAATCTCGTTCGAAGTCTTGGGCTATTCAGGCAATTACTAAATCTCTTAGGCACAAAAATAAGCTATACAAAAAAATTCATCACTAATCCTTCATCTATGAATCATGATAAGTACAAACAATATAGAAACAAACTTAACCATGTGATCAGAGCTGCAAAAAAGAATCATTATGCCAATGAAATGGTCAAAAACAGCAAGAACATGAAAGCCTTGTGGTCTACGATCAAGGAAATCCTGAATAAAAAGAAATCATCCAATCCATTTCCCTCTGAGTTCATAGTACATGACAAGCCTTTATCACAGGGGTCACCAACCTTTCTTAAACCGAGAGCTGCTTCCTGGGTACTGATTAAGGCAAAGGGCTACCAGTTTGACACAGACTTCTGAAATAGTCAATTTGCTCAATTTGGCTTTCACTATGTGTTATTATTGTAATTTCCAGTTCACATGTAAGTGTGATTTTAACAAGAATAGCAAAAATACAGTCAAACATTGGCTTTTGACCATAATCCGTTCCAGAAGGCGGTTCGAGAAGCGAATCGGTCAAATTCCGAATCTATTTTTCCCATTACAAATAATGGAAAATTTTTAAATCCGTTTCAAGACAAAAAAACCACGCCTTTTTTAAGCATTTTTTCATTTGCGCATATTTGTCCGATCGCGCAACTGCAGCGCACCGCCGAACGCGCAACCGTAGCGTGTCGCCCACCGCGCAACTGCACCGCGCTGGTCGCATTATTGTGACAGAGCCGTCGCTGAAATTTAGAAAAGTCCTGATGTACTTTCCAAAATTTAAGTGGACCTCACTGCGCAGGGAGCTTAATTTGGTCCAATCGCGCAACCACAGGGCGCCGGACGCTCACTGTCGCATTGCTTTAAGAGCGTCTTTGTGTTTTGGGATGGCTTTACTTCTCCCACTTGCTTTCTTTGGAGGAATGATTAGGGGTTAATATAATCCTCAAAGTAACAAAAATACAATAACAACGGAGTCGGTCGGCATCCGGGCCACGCGGTCGGGTGTTCTCGGGTCCTCTCGGCTCATCTCGCAAGGTTCGACCTCCGAATTTTGTTCGACAACCGAAGCAAAAAAAAATCTCAAATTTTTTGCTCGAATTCCAATTTGTTCGAGAACCAGGACGTTCGAAAACCGAGGTCTGACTGTAAAATAAATAGATGCAGATACTGCAGGCGACTCATGCGGTCCTCACGGGCGACCTGGTGCCCGCGGGCACCGTGTTTGTGACCCCTGCTCCAGACCATAATGCACTTGCAAAAAAGGGAGACCAACAATACCATTGATATCTTTATTACTTTATTTAGAATCTAAATGACTCCTTGTGATTGTGAAATGATTGTACGAAATAGGTCCTATAATAGCCTTGGAAACAGTGCTGCCAGTCTCTTCATGTGATTGCCCAGCCCCTCCCATGTAGTCCTGGGCTGCTTCCTCACCTTTATAAGGTGAACATGTTTAGCTTCTTCCAATTTCTAATAATTGTTTCCACAGTTGATCTTTTTTCACCAAGCTGCTTGGCAATTCGCCTGTAGCCCCTTTAAGATTTGTGCAGGTTTACAATCTTGTCTCTGGTGTGTTAACAGCTCTTTGGTCTTACTCATGTTGTACTTGAAGTCTAAAGGGAAATGTGCTTTCGGGAGTTTGCAAACATATTTTTTAAGGTTGTGTTAAACTTATAATCATATTAATATCTAGTATTGGAGTGCTCGTGTGGATTGGTGGGGGCCGAAGAATGTGCAGGCAAACTGCATGAACTTGTTTTCTTCGAAGTGTTGTGGAATAGGCCCGGATAGGGAGTACCGGAGGAGACCACCTCAAGGTCGGTGAGGAACGAGAACAACAGCACGTCTATGAGACCGGGCTTCGAGGGGAAAACCCAACCGCCTGACCTCAGCGACACCTGGACGGGGAGGAGATGGCCATCGACCAATCATTTCACAATATTTTGCATGCTTTAATATTCATATTGTGTTTCTTTAAAACTGGGCAACCCGGAAGAATGTGTCGTCTTTTGGTGGTCACAAAAACGCATGAGTTTTAGTGTGAGGGACCCGGGACCCAGGCCTGTATTAGTGCGCTTTGTCAGGAATAAATAATTGGTAAATTTGGTCTAATTGATCTACTGGTCTTCTCTTTGACAGAACGAACTCGCAAAATTGAGTGTTGATCGCAATTTGGAGTCAGATCAATAACTAGAATCCGTAACCTAACAAGTCTTACTGATTATGTGGGTTGGGCAGGTGTCTTTCTGCAGCTTCCGACCTCAAAGAGGTCCTTCTAATTTAAAATAATAAGTGGGGTGTATTCACAGAGGTCAAATTGGACTCATTTTTGTTCTGCGCCAAACAATCCACCCATCTATGATGTCACAGAAAATTCCGTTTCCTGTTCCATATTGCTTTCCTCTTGTGGTGACATTATGAAAAGACGAAAAGTAAGCGATTGAAAAAGCAAAGCACCGAACGTTGTGCGTGAAAGGCGAAAACAGCATCGGACCTAAAGCAGAAAATGTTCAGCCAGTTTGCACTTGAAATGATCAAACTACATAAAAGCACCACTGTTACAAAAGACTGAGCACCAAAAAACGTTGAGCAGACATTATTTATTTTTTCAAAGCGGATGATTCACAGTCTGACATTGACTGGACAGCTGCCCTTAAAATCTTTAAAAATGGACGCGTCAATGTCGGCCACCAGTATCTTCACGCCGCTCCTGTACGGGAGAAACTCAAACAGGACGCGGATGCGGTGGTTGGGAGCCAAGTTGGGAAGGCTGAAGAGACAAAAGAACAAGAAGAAAAATTCCACAGTTACGATAGTGTTACTTAGTTGTTATACTTTTGTTTCCAGTTTCAAGCAAGGGTCCTTGCAAATGTTAAACCGTAGGGCCCTAGCAGAGCTCTTTCTCATGAGATTCGTTACTTGTATTTCAACTCCTGTCGCATGAGTCCGCTTCCTGACAGGGTCAGGGTCATGCCCGTAAGGGTCTCCGGCAGGGGGTTCATGAAGATCACCTCTCCCTTCGCCAACTGGAGCTGCCGGACAAAACCAGTCACCTGCCACACACGCAAATCAAGTTCTTGGATAAATATTATGACCCCGAAGGACAATTGAAGAAATTCGCAACACGTTAACACTGATGACACACCACCGAGTGACATGCGCCGATGTCATGGTCCACATTCGTGTCGTCCAGTGACAAAAGAGACAGAACGTGCACAAAGGCAGGACTCGCAACTGAACCCAAAGCCAGAGACGGGAGGGGGTGATACGTGCTGACTGAGTCCAGAACAAGGCCCAATTTTACAAGAGCAAAGCCGCATCATTCTATTTTTTTTAAGTCACAATATTACAATTAGTCGGCTCCCAAATAAAAGTTGTAAATATTATGCCAGTAAAGTTGAGTTGATCTTGAGGGGGAAAAAAAAAATAAACCGTCATGGTAAATACAATATTTTCACCATTATGCTTTTGGGTGATCCACAATGAGAATTACTGGACTTAAAACAGAAACCAAAGTCGGAGAAAGAAGCAATACATGCTGGCTTGATCGAAGTCTCTTATAGGGTGTTAAAAGCGGACCTGTGGAGAGCCCACATCCAGGTCTTGAGGGGCATCATGTAAAGTTGGGTCAATCTCAGGTCTTCCCATTTTTGTTTCTGCTCTTGTAGTTGGTGGCCCTCCCTACCGTTGAACCCACGTTGGAACGGTTGACGTCATAAGTTGATTAAAAATATGTATATAAAAAGATTTGCATCCATCCAATTGGCGCTTCACTCAATAGCAGGTGTGGGGCCCTGCCGATGACATGACGTCATCCGTCCCGACACAACGCTGCGCGTTCAACGGTAGAGAGGGGCAGCATTGAGACAAATGCAAGAGCAGATACCAAAAATTGAGCCAACTTTACAAACCTGCGCCCTTCCCCCCTCTCCACAGGGGCATTTTTTGAAAGTGCGCCCAAAAGGCAAGTTTGCTGTGGTGGACTTACAGAGACCAGGACGGGGGGGTCACGCAGTATCACATCATCTTCTGCCAGGTACTTTTTGTCAGGATGCTGCTTGTCCGTCACCACGGCTGACACCTTCAAGCTATCGGCGCGCAACATGTGCTTGTAGTACGAACGCACGGGGATCACGATGGGCACCGACAGCTCTGTGACATTTGACAAAAAAAAACAATTATCTCTAGGTCATGTTGACAAAAAACACGACAACGCTTCACATTGTGACACAACTTGTTGCAAATTCTTTCTTTTGAACCCCTACCACTGTAACATGTCTCAAAATCTTAGGCCAAATTTACAAATGACACGGAGGTCGCACGTTGAGACCTTTTCTTGCAGATAGGACTTGATGCGGTCGCTCAGAAACTAAAACAAGAAGGTGACGCTTTGAAGAGTTTGACCTCGGAACGGTTGCAGCGTCTCCTCCTTGTCTTCAGACTGGATGGTGGCGACAAAGGTGCCGTTGTAGTGCATCCCGTCCACGCTGATGCGGATGTTGAGCTTCCGTTCCACTCTGCTCTTGCTGCTCAGCATCAGCTTCAGCCGCACATCCTTGCCATACTCCGGTTCCGACATCTACCGCCGCGACGACAACGGAACATCAAGTGACAGCTGAATCGTATTGTAATATCGTTTCTTGAATAAAGGACAGGCTCCAGCATGCGCGCGACCCTCGTGAAGAGAAGCAGCTCAGAAAAGTTTTGTGAATCACTACTTGTACAATTTCATTAGTAAAGAAGAGGAAGAAAAAAAATTGCCAAGGGATGGGCGAATACGGAAAACCGTGTTTTGCTATAGTGGTGTTACTTTAAGGTACATGAGGTATCGGTATGGCAGAGTACCTAAAGAGCCAATTGTGCTATCAGTAGTGGTGTCGAGCATCCTAAATTTTGGCCAAGGTGTATGAGTTTGTGAGGCCACGATGACAAAGTACCAGCAGGTCTGGAATTCCCACGCTAAGACACTGAGCGAGGCGCCCACAATTCCTTAGTAGGGTGGAGTAGGAGTAGTTGCATTGACAAAGAAAAATAACTAAAGCCCTAACTTGCCTCCTGAAAGGCAACGGCATAAGGACAAACCTCAACAAAGCGTATGATGAGCTGTGGTGCGGGGCCCCCATCAGGCTGCCCCACCTCCTCGCCGATGGCGTAATGGAACACGGCACGCTCCGCTTCTGAGCCTGAAACACGCCGGCATGTTTGTGAATGTGTGTGTGTTTGTGTGCGTGCAGGATACTCACCTTCCCTGTGCTTGTAGGAGCTGGTGATGTCCAGACGCTTGTCGTAGCCCACTGCCTTGGTGGAGATACTCTTACCAACTCGCTTGGTGTCCGAGGTTAGCTTCACATCGGTGCCGTCGGCCTTGGTCTGAAGACGCACAATTACGCGAGTGGGTCACGACTGAAATTTCAATTCAATTGCTGTTTTGCCCTCACCAGCCAGTCGACGCAGTCTGCGTTGACCTCCGCAAAGACAAAGGGCACATCGTACGAGATCTCTATCTCGCCGTTCAAGATGGCCTCCAAGGAGGAGGGGCCGCACTGGTACAAGCCTGAGCCAAAGAAAAGCAGAGAGCATTTGTTTTTTTTCCACTACAGGTTGTCCAAATCTTCTGATTTCAGGCTCTCAAAAGTCATCATTCTTTGATTTCTCAAGTCCTTCAAGAAAGCAGACTGATTCATGCTTTGTGCTTCATCATTTGCGCAGAGGACAACGTAAGGGAGAATCATGCGGAGGAAGGTATGCAGGACAACATTGAGGACTGCACGGTGGACAATGTGGAGGTCTGACCATCACTGGACTCCTGCGGCGTGGCATCCAGAACCTGCCAGCCGTCATATTTGCCATTGGCCTTCAGGTCAGGGCGCTTCATCCACGATTCAACCCAGACGTGATAATTCCTGACGTAACGACATACTTTTAGGACACGTGCGCACACACAAAAAAAAAAAAAACCGGAAAAAACAACAAACATGCACACCACTCACACACACACAATCAATGCTCAACCGCACACACACGTGCACACACGCACACACACAACACAAGCCCACACTAACCAGATACTGTCGTTAGACTCTTTGTGCGGGGCCCCCTCGTCGGCGTGGTAGACGTCGATGGTAAGGCTGGCATCGGTGTCGTGGGCCGACATGAAGTTGGAGACCACACGCGTGGGAATGCCCAGCAGACGCAAGACTGAAGGCAAACACAAACAGAACTTTCGGAGGACGCCGCCGGGCTAGCTACCAGCGACGGCAGCGACACACGAAAGAGCTGGGTCTTCGGCAAGCGGTGACATTACCTGAACAAATGACGCCGGCAAAGACCCAGCACTGGCCATACTTGACCGACCGGTAGTTGTTATTCTTCCACGCAGTAAGAATGTCATGGCTACCGCTCCAGTGGGAGGGCGAAAAGCCGCCCTCAAAGGAATCTGACCAGTTGCCCATCAGGACCCCGTATTCGTCCGGACTGTTGATCTAGCCGTGTGAGAGCGCCGCGCTGGTTCAACACATGCGCTCCTTCTCTCCGCTACCCGTCTGACACCTACCACAGCGCTGAGCACGCGGCCCACGTAGCTCGGGTCGCCACGGGAGGCCAGGTCACTGCCGGGGTCATTTTTGTAGTTGACGTTTTTGTCCAGGACACTGAGGCAAATATCCACCATGTCGTCTTCAAACTGCAAGGGAAGCGAAAAAGTGCATGACCCGATGAGACTCTCTGCAGTCACTGCAAAGGTCAAGTAAGTTGGAATAACTGCAAGTCATATCCCGGCATGGGACCTAAGGTGCGGTTTTCATAGGTAAAGTCATAGAACATTCATATGATAGTTATTCCTAAGAAATGTCAGCGTAGCGTATCCTTCTCACTTTGATTACTTTTGGTGAAATGCTCTTGGATTTGTCTGGGGCTTGTGGCTCAGGCAGTAGAGTGGGTCGTTTAGTAACCGGAGGGTTGGCGGTTCGATTCTAGCTCTGTCACAGTCACATGTCGTTGTGTCCTTGGGCAAGACACTTCACACACCTTGCCTCCAGGTCGCCATTGTAAATGAGAAAGTGTTCTCAATTGGCTTACCTGGTAAAACATTGAAGGAAAAAAAAATAAAAAATCGAGGAGCGCTCCGCTCTGCCTTGCTCGTTTGCCTACTGATGGGTCAGCGCCTTGCTCAGGGGCAATAGCGGTTTTTAACATGGGCAAACTGGGCGGGCTGCCCAGGTCGTCAGTTCTTTTGTCACCCCCCAAAAAATTGCACCGCAAAGCGGTTTTAACACTGTTTATCACTGTGTAGGGAATTCGCAATTTAGCGCCCCCTTCAGGCAATCTAATGCCCACTTCAGCTGCAGACCGGGTGCTTGCTAAAACTTGTGCACAGAAACTGAGTGACAAGGGGAAATGCCAGGGAAGGGGACGCATGTGGAACAGTTCACCTGTGAAGATAAGTGGTAATGAAAAGGGGCATTTCAAATGTAAACACTGCATACATGAAATCATGATTACGATTAAAATTCCCCAAATACCTTTGTGGGAAGGTAGGTGGAAAACTAAACTGGGAGTAAGTGTAAGTACTAAATAGGATACATTAGATTGACCAAAGACTAATCAATGAGTCGTACCTTGCCTATATTTAATAGTGTCCCAACAGTAATTGTATCAGTATGCGCGTGTGCATTTGACATACCTGTCCAAAGTCCCATTTGAGAGCGGTTATGTAATCTGAACTTCCTCTGTAAATGAGTCCATGTTCATTCAACACATATTCTTTTCTCTCCTGCTCATCAGGCAAAAACACAGAGTCTCCTAAATGGACAAAACACAAAGCAAAAAATGAGACACGAAACACTACATATACACACTACTGCGTACACTGCAAAGCTTTTTCCGCTAGCCTAAATACGATCAAATTTTTTTGGGGTCCAGTCGGATTACAGCTCCAGCGTGACGGAGACAACTTCATCTTTTTAAAATTGTGTGGCCATACAGCTTATATTCAAGCGTGCTGTATAGTCAGGAAATTGCTGCAGTTCTATAGCGTTTCTCACATGAAAGTGGTGGATTACATTTTTCTGCACTGAAGATCCACATTCCATATGCACCACTGTACGCTACACACGGGAAGGAAGTGGCTGTCGAGGAATGTACCTAAGAACCAGGGATTGAAGAGCAGTGCGAGCGTGGCGAGTGTCTTGTCCTCCCCCCACAGGGTGGCCTTCAAAGTGTACCAGCCGACAGGGGCATCGGCGGGGGCCGTGATCAGCACCGGTAGGCTGTCGGTCGAGCGGCTCACGTCCGCCCTGGCCGTCCAGGCGCCTTTGGCCAAATCCCGGCGACCGATTGGGTCCGGTATGCCGAAGCGACACGAGGTGCCCTTCTCTTCCGAAGCGTGACTTCCTGTTGGATCGATTGACATTTTGGTGTGCATAATTTTGTTGTTGTTGAACTAAGCTGTAAGCGCTTTTAACTATTGTTACAATAATGCACGCCCCCGAATTTGTTTCATTTTTGTAGGTTAATTTGCTCTCGGCTGATTATTTGACATTTCAAATGAATGCTTGCAATCAAATAACAAAACAATAGACACTTATTCAAATCTGTCAAATTGATAGATTTTCAGATTGAATTTCAGTGAGGTCAGGGATAGCGGTACACTGGGGCGAGCGGAGCCCCAGTCAGGAATCTGAGTATCCCGAGTAAAGTTTCTGTAGAATTGTATTTAAATACATGGTTCTGTAGAATTGTATTTAAATACATATGGAAATTATTTTCTAGAATTGATCCAATTATATGGAAATGCCACAAATGTGAAAACAAGAAACTACATAAATGTATTGGCATTTTTTTTCTTTGGGAGGAGCCCCAACTGAGGAGCCAGTGAGCAAGCACTTACCCCCAGTGGAGGCATTGAGGACGAGAGAATCGAGACCCTGCTTGAAAGGCTTGGCCAAGGTCAAGGTGATCTTGAAGGCCTGTCCCCTGCGGACGGTCAGCGGATCTTCGGGAAGTTCATTGGTGTGGTGCTCGCTGTGGTTGAGCTTGGCGTGCAAGTCCACGCCCTTGAAAACTGACACGCACCACAGCAACAAAAAGAAAAGTTAGTTCCTGTTACCTCAAGTGGAAATCTTTAATTCCACTCGGTATTTTGTTTTTTTTCTTTTAATTAGCAGGGACAATATGCCTGTACTGGAGAAAACAAAAATATCTAGTGTATTGAAGTGATGCCTTGACATTGTTCTGTGACCACATTGGTAATCCTAACGCGCAAGTCATCACTGAAACGGGCGGGAGTGCCATTGATCTTCCTCTCGAAAGCTCTTCCACACAATAGAGGTCATCAAATGGTGTCAAAGCACTCATTTTGTCCACAACTCACTTTGATAAAGTGAACTTCCTTGGCACCAAGCTGCCAGAAAATAGTGACAGAAGAATGCTTTTGTGGAAAGGACGTTCTCAACTCATTTCAACTCCTTTAGCCCAAGATATCAGAAGATAGCTACCAAAACACTGCTTTTCCCTTCACACACACACGCACACACTCATATGTGGGAATCAAACCCATGATGCCTCCACACAAGACAGGCGAGTGGTACACCATAAGCGACCCCCGCTTTTCCCTGCACTATAGCGTAGCTGCGTTTTTGCGTTATCTGGACCCCCAAACGAACGAGTGACCTGGCCTTTGAGTCAACTCCTCACTGAGATAATAGGTATAAAAAAAAGCTAAGGCAAAAAAAAGCATTGAGCAAGGAATTCGAGGAGGCATTATTATTTTTTAGTCTGTCATTTAAGAATGTTTACGTTAAATTAAGATAACATTTTGAATGAAGAACACAATAACTTCCCACAAAATTAGTACTGTACAGTTGGGTTAATAAAGTCCCAAAAAAAGTCAGAGTTATAATTCCACCAATGCCATCAAAGTTGCACATTAAAATAAGAGTCTCATGAAAAAAGATGCAAGTTATATTGAACCCTAAGACAATGCAAAGTTAAACAGACTTCACAGCAAGTGGTCATCAAGGTGCTAAAAGTGGATTACGGGCGATCTTGACTTGCAATGATTTGGGGGAACAAAAATTAGTTGGACGATATTTTGACTCACCTGAATTGTCAAAGCTCATCTTTGCACGTTGCAGTGGTCTTGGCGGCCGCTCGCTGCTGGCTTCTGACTACTTTGAGTTCAGGAAGTATCTGCGAAGTCTGTCAGCGCTTTATCAAGTAGCGTGAGCCTGTTAGTCAGGTTTAAAACACATTCTGCTTCTGCACATGCCTTCATATCACTTTGGGAGGTAATTTGCAAATGTAGTTGCTCACATCACATCCGCCCCTCCCACCAGATGAGAATGTCCACTGGAGTGATCACAATATTTTGTGAAGTTTCCAACATCAATTTATTTAGCTGACAAAGAGACTCTGCAAATTTCAGGAGACCTGAGAATCTCAAGAGCTGTGTAGCAGCTGATAACGATTGATCTCTTCCACTCTGTTGTCCATCCAGAGTTGAAATGGGACGAACGCAAGCACACAAAAACACACACACAAACCCGAAAATAATACACAAGCATAACTCCCAGGCACAGACACACATGCACACACTAGCTGTCCAGCCAAAGGAGATCTTTGGCTTTTTGCAGGTTGTGGTCCACAGCCTGGTCCAAGAACTGAAGCCAGGTCAGCTCGGCTTCACCACAGATGTGACTGGACCTGGTTTGGGGGAGACAGACAGGAAGACGACAGCTCGACAAAGCTGAATTCTGTTTGCGGGCAAAACTTGTGAGATGGATGGAGCCAGAAGCATCTGGCAGTGTTCCCAAACACACCCAAATATCTGCTTATTTCTTCACACCTGTGCACAGTCCCCTTGGCTGACTTCTTACCAGGCCTGGGCCTGCATTCATGCATCAGTGCCAGTCAACTCAAAGCAGACCTCAAACAGGTTCTGCTAGTTGGGTAACTCAAGTGAACCTAATTTCCTACCCCAGCTGTCGCGAGAGTAAGCCGCCCTCTATGCTCCAGACCCCCCTGGCAATCAACTGAAATCCACAAAATAGAAAAACCCGAGGCACGCTTTGATGGCACTTGTTTTTTCCAAGGCCTTCAAACTACAACAAACATTGAGGGCGATTACTCCTGACGCTGCTCCATCAGAAGGTTAATGAGGAAGCAGTGTGAAGCGCTGGGAGTGCCATTCCCAATTACCGTTTCAACAGAGTGAGCAAGAGAAGACGATTGCACTGGGGTCCAGCACGCCCACAACCCCCGTGGGGAAAAGCGGTTCAGAAAATAGATGGATGGATGTTTGTGTGCGTGTGTGTGTGTGGGGGGGGGGGCGTGTTGTAGTCTTTAATTACAACTTGTCGTGTGAAAACGAGAAACCTATCTTGCGAAAAGCATTTTTCTTCTTCACTTGGGTGCCGCTGCCAAGCTTGGGTGTTGTTGCATTCCAAACAATAGTAAATATAACCTTCCCAAATATGTGCGTGGGAAGGAAGATATTCTTCTAGATAAATAGGTGGCGTGTGCGCGTGGGTGTTTGTGCGTTGGTCAGTTTGTGCGTTGGTCAGTTTGCACGCGAACCCTGGGCTGATTTCCTTGATGCCGTCAAGCAGGCGATCCAGCTGCCCCACCCTCTGCGGCTCATCGGCGTCCCCGCGGATCCTGACGGCCGCAATGGTTTTCCTCAGGCAGGCGGCAGTGACCTTCATCATCCCCTGGCAGGCGGCCACCACGCGGCGGTCCCGCACCGACCAGTACGCGTCCTGGTTAGCGTGCGGCTCCTCGCCTTCCTCCTGCTGATCAGGGGCATCGCCCGACGGGTCACGGGCTTCCGACAGCGCCTGCGAGATCAACGCCCGCCTTCCCGTTCAGATGGAGGAGCGCGCGCAGCCTGGTCACCTTGCTTCCTCGCGGCTCGCACCTGCTCTAACTCCTCGATGGCGTCTTTGACGATGCCGCTCTTACCGCTTAGGACCAGCACCGCTGCAGCCTTTTTGTCTGCATTTGAGAGAGCGATATGAAGGGAGCTTGTTCAGCATGGTCGCTAGAAAAGAAGATGGCAGCAAGCTCGCTGCGTCGGTCGGTCCCTTGGTGGCTAGCCAAGTCACAAGGCTGAAAAGTCAGTACAAATTTGGCACAGGGTAGGAAGGTGTGCTTACTTTGCTTGAAAGGAATGTAGAACAAGAGATGGGCCAGCAGCTAAATTGCAACAGACAAACGGTAAAAAGTTGGGTAGACACATGCAATGGTGCTTTTTGCTCAGACTGACGTCAGGCCAAGTAGTCCTTCTTGAGTCCTCAGCGAGTAGCACCAAGTACCAATACAACCAGTACTTTTCGGCATTTTACTTATCTCAACAAACCTTTCGATACATGTGATGATTCATCAGATTATTCGCTGATGTCTGAAATTCACGCAGTGTAGCGCCAACCACTGGCTAGGATGACTCTGAGGTCAGATTGACTCTTTTTGTATATGCAAAGTTCATGAGGACCCAATAGCTTGAAATAAGGTTGGTATTTGTTTGTTTGTAGAGAGGTGGGTGGAAAGGGAGGTAGACTACGTTGTGTATATATTGGCAGGGCAATCGAGAGGCAGGTAGCTAAGTTACAGAGGTTAGCTGGTAGTTGCACGCTAACTCACCATGTGGTATGCAGGTGAAGCGGTCACATGCTGACCACACACCCCTGTAGACGTCAACTGCTCCTGAGTCAGACTAGAAGGAGACAAGTCAGTTGTTCACCTTCCCCAAGCCGGAGCCTGCCTCCTTTGTTGTTCAATGTGCGTACCTCTGTAGCGGTGAAGTCAGTATGACCTCCAGAAGCTGCGTCAGGCCCTCCAGGGCCTGCACGACGGCGTCTCGGACTTGCTGTCGTAGAGTGACGCCTGACACAGAGGCGGTGAGTCAAGCAAACAAGGTGAAGAAATAAAGAGCGCAACATTTCCTGGCACGTTACAACTCTTCTGGAGGAGCATCGCCGACACACACAATGCTGGAGGTCAAGTCCGGCCTGTTCCTCTGACCACCCCTGCCACCTGAAAGCAGGAGATGGCGCCAGTTAGCACGTCTTACCTCTGCTATTGGGAAGCCAGTAATAAACAGTGGAGAGGCTGAGGACACTCTTGAGGACAGAGTCGGCCAGCTGCCCTACATCCTGTGGCACAGAAACACAAGATAATTTTATATACGTATATGTTGGCGGGTTAATCATCTTTGCAAAATGTCTCACTGACTAACTTGCTGTGACGGCAGGGGAGGCTTGGAGAAGGCCAGGCAGAGTTTGGGGGCTTCCTGAGATACCGCTTTTGCCGCCTGGTCTGCAACACAGAGGTTAGCAGTTGCATTGGCGCAGGAGAGTTTCATTGGCATTGAACTGGTATTGTTGAGCATGCAACTTCCACTTGAGCACTCAACTCAAAGTGTCCCAAACGTTGGAGAGGTTGAAGTCTCCGTCCGACTCATTGGCTTCTCTGTCAGAGACAGAAACTTGAAGGTTAGCATTTTAGCTCCACGATACAGAAGAACATCTTTGAATCAATACACAAATGTCCAAATTTCGATGATTTAAATATGTTCACTAAAGTATTTTAGAAGGCTCTAGACTCAAAAGCGCAGTATCAGTCACTATTGCATCTACCTGTTGATCACGTTTCGTTGGATTTGCACACCACAAACTAGCTCACCACATTTAACCCTAACCCGTATTTCAAGTTTGTTCTGCAATCGCTTGTTGGAAACACATTTTAGTTTTTTTTAAAGCTGCTGGTACTTAAGTGCACATTTGTAATTATTTTTTTGTGCTCTTATTTTATGATGATATTTTATGTAGATTAATCAAATATTTTCATGTCCTGATATGGCTATGATTACAGTGGCTTATGTCATCAACTGTCAGCCATTTATCTCATTTATTTTTTAATTAATCTTTCTGGAATCTAAAATGTATACGTGGCGTACTCTGTAATGTTTTGTTTTGGGCTGAAAAATAATAAAATAAATCTTATGAAATTTTGAGGTACTAACTTTGTATTTGTCGATATGGAATGTTGCTAGAATTATTGTTGCATTTATGATAAACATCTGATTTGTTTTTATTGCCCATGTCTTATCTGCTGTGGCCAACTCTCTGTTCCACCGCGTTACCCATTATCGCGTTGCCCACTATCATTTTGTCTGCCATTGTCGCTCAGTAAGTGTCGCCCACCATGTTGTTGTTTCCCCCTCTATGTGTGTAACGTTTGCGTGTGACATCCTGGAACACGCAACCACCCGACAAATGCTCGTCTTGAGTCCTACTAAAAACAATGTAGTGCGGCTATCACGTCAGCATTCTTGGCTTCATTTTACCTCACTACGTTTGACTTAATTTTATTTACATCACCTGGCGCGACATGGTAAACATCATAGTGTAGTTATGTTAGGTTAGCATTTTAACTCCATGTTATGCCAAAGAGTGTCTGATAACCACGCTACGTTAGTCATTTTAGCTCGGCCAGGCCGTTTCCGAGCTCCAAATTGGCCAAAGTGACCTCAGACTCGAGCCGAGATGCACTCGACGGAGTCAGTGATTGGTTTCATATGTGCCGCCAGGTGCACTGATTGAACCTGCTATTTAAAAAGGACTCTGTGCGTTCAGGCTTGCTGTTTGTTGCGTGAGTTGTGTGGGTAGTCAATTTGTCTCCATAATTGCTTAGGTGTGTTTGTTTCTATATACCGTATTTGCCGGTGTACAGGTCGACTCGGTGTATAAGTCGACCCCCTAAAATTCGACGGAAATTTACGATTTTATGATATATCCTTTGTATAAGTCGAGCTCAATTGTTGCATTATATTAAACTTCAAAATTCAATATGCGAAATTTATTGACGAAATGTGTTCAAATTCCGGGAGGCCGTGCGCATGCGGATGTTTATAAGCACCGCGGAGGAGATCGCGGAGCCTCATTCGACTTCCAGCGGCTGGCGAGCTCGTGCACGCCGCCCGGCACCAACGGGAGGCCGGAAATAGCTCCAAGCCGAGCGGATCGGCACTTTATAAGCACCGCGGAGGAGATCGCGGAGCCTCATTCGACTTCCAGCGGCCGGCGAGCTCGCGCACCCGCCCAGCACATCCGGGAGGCCGTGCGCACGCGCCAAGTGGCCGGAAATAGCTCCCGCCGAGCGGATCGGCTGTTTATAAGCACCGCGGAGGAGATCGCGGAGCCTCATTCGACTTCCAGCGGCCGGCGAGCTCGCGCACCCGCCCGGCACATCCGGGAGGCCGTGCGCACGCGCCAAGTGGCCGAAAATAGCCCCCGCCGAGCGGATCGGCTGTTTATAAGCACCGCGGAGGAGATCGCTGAGCCTCATTCGACTTCCAGCGGGCCGCGCACTCGCGCACGCCGCCCGGTTCAAATTTTCTAAGTGCAACGCACAATGAGATGCATGAGAAACGGCCTTGGTTACCATCACATTTGAAGCGATGAATACGAAGTTAAATTTTATGACTCGGTGTATAAGTCGAGGTGGATTTTTTTCGGTCGATTTTGGATCGAAAAAGGTCGACCAATACACCGGCAAATACGGTAGTACTTTTTGTCAGTATACATTCACCTTGTTATGGTGAGAAAACGTTCTTAACACAATAAAGCATTTGAGCCTAATGATGGCAAAATGAAGCTTAAGACATGAAACATTTCAGAAAAATTTGTCAAAAAGTGGTGAGTCCTTTCTTGAGACGCTGTGTGCTCGTTAGGGATACAAATTTCCAGAAATTGTTTGAAAATCTTTGATAGCCAAAATGAGAATGGGCTGTCAACAGCCGTACTGGAGGGATTGCTTTTATGGCAGATAATCGTTCCCTATGCTCATCTCGAATCAAAATGCTTCTCTTTGTGCTCATCCGTAAACAGATGCACACGGCTTCACATAAGCAACTCAGTCACAGGCCATTCCATTCTAACAATGGAAAATTTCTCAGCCTTTTTGTCTGTTTTTGATGCCTTTAGAATGTCACAAGTTATTATTACTGACAAGATTTCACGACAGTTTTGTTCCTTTATTTCAGCTTTTTCCCATGTTATTGAGCTTGTGAAAAATTTGGGGATAAAAATAAAGACATTGTGGAAGTTGCTTTAAAGGCGTAGAAAACAAGCTGAAAATTAGAACATTCAGACTCTGTGAGCCGTGATTATTAACTGACCAAACTACATCCCGTGGGCATGACAGAAAAAGCCGGCAACGGTAAACGTGTCACGTGCTGGTGCCACCGGCGACAGGACCACGCCCCCCTGTCAAGGGAATCGCCGTCACCTGCCACGGGCTCATGGACAGCGCTATATCAGCGCCGCCAGCGCAGACCTGAGTGTCAGTCTGTCCCTTGATGCTGCTTTGCTCATCAGTCCCGAAGATACGGACTCGCTTGACTATTTGGAACCCCCGCAGAATCGTTTGTCCTCTCCAGCCCGATCGCCGCTCCAGCGCCAGCTGTTCCCATCATCCCCTTCTCCAATAAAGCCCGTCGCTACGCACTTGGCTGTACTGTCCGTTCCCTTACAGTACAGACTGACCAATGCTATGCAGCCAGCGAACGACGAGACGGCATTGAGTCGACTGGAGCGAGCCGAGACCGCCGTCAGCAGCCTGTCTGCCGACATCCGGCACCTGATCAAGGTTGGTCAGCAGCAACAGCTACAGCAGCAGGAGATGGCCCAAGCCCTCCAGAGACTGTCGGTGGCTGCGTCCCCGGCTGTCACGGTACCCCCGCACCGCTCGTCTGCCGAGGCCAGGACGCTCATGGACGTCCCGGAGCCCCGCCTTGGCAACATCGAGAAGTTTAACGGCGATCCCAAGCACGTGAGGGCATTCGTGACGAACTGCCGCATAATGTTCAGCCTCCAGCCAATCACGTTTTCGTCGGAATCAGCCAAGGTCGGGTTCGTCCTAACCCACCTCACGGGCGAGGCGCGGCTGTGGGGCCTGGCCGAATATGAAAGGATGGCCCCGGCTTGCGATTCCTTCGACGCCTTCGCGGAGGAATTGCTCCGCCTGTTCGACCTGGGATCCGCCGCCGAGGACGCCGCCGAGGAACTGGTGACGCTGCGTCAAGGTAGCCGATCGGTCGCAGAGTACGCCCTTAAGTTCCAGACGTTGGCCGGCAGCAGCGGATGGAACACGCCGGCGCTCGTTAGCACCTTCCTAAACGGACTCGCTGAGTACATGAAGGAGGGACTGGTTGCGTACGATCGCCCGCGAACCCTGAAGGGCGCGATGGACTTGGCGGCCCGAGTAGACCGGCGGATCCAGATGCGGCGGCGCGATCGGGAGAGGAGGTCCCCGCAAAACCCGTGTGGTCACATTCCTCCGTCTGCTGGGGACCCGCCAACCACACCACCCGCCGAGCCCATGGATCTGGGAGGGGCTCGGGTTCCCTCGGAGGAGCACCGTCGACGCCCCTCACTGGGCTTGTGTTTTTACTGTGGGGAGGGGGGCCATCGGGTAGCGGGGTGCCCGTTAAAGAGGCCGGAGCTCACGCGGCGTCGGGGGAGCCGCGTGAGCTCGACCAGCACCGGCTCTCCCAGCCCCAGCACGCTCACGCTACAGGCACGCGTCCAGCTCGCGGCGGGCGACCAGAACGTGGCGGCCTTGGTGGATTCCGGCGCGGAGGGGAACATCATGGACATTAGCCTGGCACGCAAGTGGGGTGTCGGCTTCCTCCCTCTGAGCCCGTCTATTCCCGCACGTGCCATTGATGGCCGTCTGATCGGCGAGGTGGCTTTCGTGACGGAACCAATTAAGTTACTGCTCTCGGGCAATCACCACGAGACCATCCAGTTTTTTCTTCTTTCCCTCCCAGGACAGCAGCTCATACTGGGGCACCCTTGGTTGCGGCAGCACAACCCGGTGCTGGACTGGGAGGTGGGGGTTGTTCGGCAGTGGAGCGAACGCTGCCATCAGGTGTGCCTGAAGGCGGCCACCAGCCCACTCAGCAGAGCCCCGCCGAGGTACAGTCCCGACATCCCCAATGTCCCAGCGTTTTATCACGAACTCAAGGAGGTTTTTAGTAAAGCCAGGGCCACTTCTCTTCCTCCACACCGGTCCTACGACTGCGCTATCGAGCTGTTACCCGGCACCTTCCCTCCCAAAGGACGCGTCTACTCCCTGTCCGCTCCTGAGCGCCGGGCTATGGAGGAATACATCCGGGAGTCCCTGGCAGCCGGTATCATACGACCGTCCTCTTCACCTGCAGGAGCGGGGTTTTTCTTCGTGAAGAAGAGGGAGGGCACGCTACGCCCGTGTATCGACTACCGGGGAATAAACGAGATCACTGTGAAGAACCGATACCCTCTGCCTCTTCTGTCTTCCGCCTTCGAGAGCCTTCAGGGAGCCACCATTTTCACCAAGCTGGATCTTCGCAACGCCTACCACCTGATCCGCATCCGGGAGGGAGACGAGTGGAAGACGGCTTTCAACACCCCGAGCGGACACTACGAGTACTTGGTGGTTCCGTTTGGGCTCACCAACGCCCCAGCGGTTTTCCAGTCACTGATTAACGACGTGCTACGAGACATGCTGGACAAATTCGTGTTCGTTTATTTAGACGACATCCTCATTTTCTCCCGCTCGCTCCCTGAGCACATCAAGCATGTACGGGCGGTGCTGCGCCGTCTCCTTGAGAATTCGCTCTACGTGAACGCGGAGAAGTGCGAGTTCCACGCCTCCTCTGTCAAATTCCTCGGCTATGTGGTGCGTGAGGGATCCATCGAGATGGACCCTGGGAAGGTGCAAGCGGTCACGTCATGGCCTGTTCCCGAAACACGCAAGCGACTGCAACAGTTCTTAGGGTTCGCGAACTTTTATCGCCGTTTTATCCGTGGATACAGCACGGTGGCCGCGCCCCTCACCTCCCTTACCAGCCCCGCCTCCCCGTACAAATGGACGGAACGGGCAGAACGGGCATTTCAGGAGCTTAAGAGGAGGTTCACATCCGCTCCCATCCTCAGGGTTCCCGATCCCGACAGACAGTTCGTGGTCGAGGTGGACGCCTCGAACGTGGGTGTCGGGGCGGTGTTGTCTCAACGTAGCCGCCAAGACGATCGCCTCCACCCGTGCGCCTTCTTTTCTCGCCGTCTGTCGGCCTCGGAACGAAACTATGACATCGGGAATCGGGAGCTCCTCGCCGTCAAGTTGGCCTTGGAGGAGTGGCGGCATTGGCTGGAGGGCGCCACCACTCCGTTCATCGTCTGGACCGACCACCGCAACTTGGAGTGTCTACGATCGGCCAAGAGGCTGAACGCAAGACAAGCACGGTGGGCTCTGTTCTTTGACCGGTTTGAGTTCTCTCTTTCCTATAGACCGGGTTCCCGTAACGCGAAGGCGGACGCCCTGTCGCGTTTGTTTCCTGGGGGGGAGGAGGGACAGGGTCCGCCTCCCACTATCCTCCCGAGCTCAGTTCGGGTGGCGGCTCTTACATGGGTGATCGAACGCCAAGTGGAAGCCGCATCACGCGATCAACCCGGCCCCAGCAACTGCCCGGAGGGTCGCCTGTTCGTCCCTGAAGGTCTGCGGTCGTCCGTGCTGCAATGGGCGCACGACTCACGCCTGGCCTGTCATCCCGGCGCGGCACGCACGAGGTACGTGGTGGCACAGCGTTTCTGGTGGCCCACCTGGCAAGTGGACACCAGCGATTACGTCAGAGCCTGCTCAATTTGTAACCGCTACAAGACGTCTACTCGTCCTCCGGCCGGGCTGCTTCAACCCTTGCCGGTCCCCCAGCGTCCCTGGTCTCACCTGTCGATCGACTTTGTCACGGGCCTCCCCCCCTCTGAGGGAAACACGGTGGTCCTCACGGTGGTGGACCGTTTTAGCAAGATGACGCATTTCATCCCTCTGCCTAAGCTCCCATCTGCGAAGCAGACGGCGTCCATCATGGTGCGGGAGGTGTTTCGCCACCACGGTCTCCCACAAGACATCGTGTCAGACCGAGGACCTCAATTCGCTTCCACCTTCTGGACGGAGTTCTGCCGACTCCTCGGCGCCACGGCCAGCCTCTCCTCGGGGTTTCACCCTCAGTCCAACGGTCAAGCGGAGCGCCTGAACCAGGAACTGGGCAGGTCTCTCCGATGCATGGCCGCCGGGGACCAGCGCGGGTGGGTCCAACAGCTTCCCTGGGTAGAGTACGCTCACAATTCCCTCCCCAGCTCGGCTACTGGACTTTCGCCTTTCCACTGCGTCTTCGGGTACCGGCCACCCTTGTTCGCCCACCAGGAGCGTGGTGCGGCGTGCCCGTCGGCCCAGGCTTGTGTCCGCCGTTGTCATCGCGCCTGGGCGAGGGGCCGGGTCACTCTTCTCTGCTCTGTTTCAGGCTACGCCCGCCAGGCGAACAAGCACCGGACACCGGCTCCGGAGTACAGAGTGGGGCAGCGTGTGTGGCTCTCGACGCGGGATTTGCCGCTGCGAGCAGGATCCCGCAAACTGGCGCCCCGCTTTGTTGGACCGTTCCCTATTCAGAAGGTGATTGGCCCGGCCGCAGTCCGTCTTCTCCTTCCAGAGTCCATGAAGGTTCACCCCACGTTCCACGTGTCCCGTGTGCGGCCCATCCATGAGAGCGCGTTGGCGCCGGCGCCCGTTCCGCCGCCGCCGCCCCAGCTCGTTGATGGGGGCCCGGCTTACGCTGTCCGCTCCCTGCTCCGATCGCGGCGGCGCGGGCGTGGCCTCCAATACCTCGTGGATTGGGAGGGTTATGACGACGCGCACCGCTCCTGGGTTCCGAGCCGCTGGATACTCGACCGTTCGCTCATCACGGAGTTCCATCGCTGCCATCCGGACCAACCGGGTCCTCGGCGCGGGCGCCCGAGGAGGGACGAGGGGAGGTCTTGCCCGCCGGTGCCGGGGTCTTCTGCTCCCGCGTCCGTCGATCCTGCGTCAGGCGAGGTGTCGGACATTTCGGCGGTGTGCTGACCCCCCCACCTGGTCGCCCGGGGAATTGCCTTTCTTTTTTTGTTTTTTTTTTTGTTTTTGGTTCCTGGGGACGTCGGGAGCCGTCCCTTGTGGGGGGGGGTTCTGTCACGTGCTGGTGCCACCGGCGACAGGACCACGCCCCCCTGTCAAGGGAATCGCCGTCACCTGCCACGGGCTCATGGACAGCGCTATATCAGCGCCGCCAGCGCAGACCTGAGTGTCAGTCTGTCCCTTGATGCTGCTTTGCTCATCAGTCCTGAAGATACGGACTCGCTTGACTATTTGGAACCCCCGCAGAATCGTTTGTCCTCTCCAGCCCGATCGCCGCTCCAGCGCCAGCTGTTCCCATCATCCCCTTCTCCAATAAAGCCCGTCGCTACGCACTTGGCTGTACTGTCCGTTCCCTTACAAACGTCACTGTAATTATTAATGGGACCGCAACTCAAAATTTAATCAGAAGGTCATAACATATAACAGAACACACATGATAAAGTGAATTATGTCGTACTTGGAGAAAGTACTACAGATGACCCCCCCCCCCCTCCGAATTCACTTTAAAAGAAAAACCTGACAAAAGAAAAAAATCGATGATCAACGGCGTGGGGGGCGAATCAAATGTCCAGTGTGGCTCCGCTGAACGAGAGAAGGCGGAACCGCCCCCCACCCCCACCGTGCCTGTCTGTAGGGCTCCCCTGGGGCATGGTCGAGGGGCAGGAGGAACGGGAAGAGGGGGCCGAGTCGGAGGCCAACCCCGTTTCAGGGGATGCACCAACTCAACAGGCCTGGGTAGATCTAGGTGAGCTGGTTTAAGGCGGTCCACAGACACACACTCCGGCTTTCCCCCAATGTCTACCACAAAGTGCTTGTCCCCCGTTTCCACGACACGGAAAGGGCCTTCTTAAGGCGGACGGAGAGGTCCGCTGTGGCCGTCAACTCGAATAAAGACATACCCAACAGACCGAAGGCTACTGGGGACGTGAGAGTTTGGCAAACCATGGCAGGAGGTAGGAAGCGGAGCAAACAGCCTGGCATTGTCCAACATGCTGGAGCTTTGGAGTGCGGCGGACCACGGGGTCGTGGTGCTGGGGATGAACTCCCCAAGCACCCGTAGTGGCTGACCATAGACCAGCTCCACGGAGGAGGCCTGGAGGTCTTATTTTGGTGCAGTCCTGATGCCCAGCATGACCCATGGTTTGTCCTTCAGGCCAGCACCCAGGGAGGCTTTCATTGACCTGTGAAAATGTTCACAGAGGCTATTGCTCTGGGGGTGGTAGGCCGTGTTGCAGTGGAGTTTAACACCCAAGCTCCCTGCGACAGTGTTCCAAAGTTCAGATGTGAACTGAACGCCACGGTCTGAGGAGATGTCCGATGGAGTGCCAAAACGGGACACCCAGGTGCCAATAAACACCCATGCCACATCAGCTGATGTTTTAGATGACAGAGGAGCTGTTAGAGTGGTGTTCACTCTAACTTATTTTTGCAAGAACCACACGGGAGACAGTATGCCCTTTTTAAGCATTTGCAAATGGAGAGTCATTCGTCGCTGTGCGTACAGCGATGATCGAATGAGGTCTTACTCAGGCCTCTTGCAAGAGCATTTTTATTGAGAGAAACAAGGTGGGGTGAGAGTGGACAGGATGGGGTTGAAGCCCCTGGCCTGCTGATCAAAGCATAGCAGGGGGTCTTTTACAACATTGTGTAAACAAAACAACTTTGATTGCTTCCTCTGCAGCTGGTCAATCAGTTCAAAAGATCTTGGCACTTTGTTCTACTACTTTTGTTAAGACAGGACAAGCTAGGTTAATTATTACAGGTTACATTCCAACATAAGCATAGGATCAAACTAATCTATCAACCCTAACATATCCTCCTGTTTATCATATGATTATGTCACCCCAATCAACAAATACAAGCAAGAAAATCTAATGAAGAAAGAAGAATAGTAAAAATAATAATAAAAAAATCAATAAAAAAAAACAGATGATAGGGGACGGGTTGGGGATCATGAAGGTTGATACATGATAAAAACAACAAACAATGACAATAATAATTTCCAGTGAAGATGAGGTGTTTCCTCAATACTCCAGTCCAAATTTAGTGTGTGAGTGAAAATCCTGCGGCAAGATATTTTAATGCAGGAAAAGTCTCACATGGTCCCTCTGCCTTAGGCGACCAGAATGCTATCACATAAAAAAAATAACAAGAAAAACACAGAAACAGTACATCATTGTATCCATCACTTGCGAAGCATTTTCGATGGTCAAATCATTAAGTTTCTGTAAAACATGCTCAGCTAAACAGCATCTACGCAATCCACGTTTCATTATAGTTATCACATCCATCATGTCTGAGAAGTTTTATATGTACGTGTGCTATGGTAGAAGACACAACCCTCGTCACAGCAGACTTCAAACATGGGATAACACAGGCCATAAACAAGCACAACAATACCAGCACAGCGAGCACAGGAACCACAAGTTTCAACAGCAACTGGCACCAAGCGCCAGAGAATATCCATGAAAAGAAATCCCATTGATGTGGGATTTTATCCTTCGACATGGCCTGCTGTAAATTCATGGCATCCTTGATGTGTGTGTTGTTATCTCCTGGAATGTATGTGCAAGAGGAAGTCCCAATGATGTGGCACACACCACCTTGTGCTGCCGTCATCAAGTCCAGAACCATCCTGTTTTGCAAGACCATCAGTCTAATAGCCTGAATCTCTCTATTTTGTCCATCGTTGACTTGCCATGAGAGATTTACAAAGGATTGAAAACGATAGTTCAGTGTCTCGATGAAGAGTGATTGTTTTCCGACTCCGATCCAAGGAAAAAGCGCATGAACAACTTTGTCACCGACGGACCACACTTTATGGCTGTCATGGACATTCGTGCCCCAAACGGGATCATGCAGTTCAAAGGCTGCAACAGCCCTGCGTCGACGTCCAGAAGAGTTGTGTGCTGTCGTCAGCTGATGATGTTGTATCCTGTAGGTGTGGTCTGTCACCCACACTGGTGCACACACTCCTGTCCAGTTGGCGGGCAGCATCGGACAACTCACCTGGAGAGAAAGGACTCATATGTGAGGTTGCTGTTTGTGGACTTCAGCTCTGCCTTCAACACCATTGTGCCGCAGCGACTCATCTGCAAACTCGACGAGCTGGGCCTCAGTACCTCCCTCTGCAACTGGCTACTGGACTTCCTCTGTCAGAGGCCTCAGGTGGTGCGTGTTGGCGACAAAATCTCCGCCAGCATCACGCTGAGCACGGGGGCCCCCCAGGGCTGCGTGCTCAGTCCATTGCTCTTCACCCTGCTGACGCATGACTGCACCGCTACAGCGACAACCGCATAGTGAAGTTTGCTGACGACACGACTCTGGTGGGTCTCATCACGAAGGGCGACGAGACTCGGTACAGGTCGGAAGTTGACCTTCTGACCACGTGGTGCAGGGACAACAACCTCCTGCTGAACGTCAATAAGACCAAGGAAATCATTGTTGACTTCCGGAAGGGTCACACAACACACCTGCCGCTGATCATCGACGGTGCTGTGGTGGAGAGGGTGAGCTGCACCAAGTTCCTGGGGGTGCACATCAGTGAGGACCTCTCCTGGTCCGCAAACACCTCGTCACTGGCAAAGAAAGCTCAGCGCCGCCTGTACTTCCTGCGGAAGCTCAGGTGTGCATGTGCTCCTCAGGCAGTCCTGTCTACATTCTACCGTGGCACCATTGAGAGCGTCCTCGCCAGTTGCATCGCTGTCTGGGGTGGTAACTGCACTGAACAGAACTTGAAGGCCCTGCAGCGCATAGTGAATACGGCTGGTAAGATTATTGGTGCTTCGCTCCCCTCCCTGAAGGACATTTACACCTCCCATCTCGTCCGCAAGTCAACCTCGATTGCCAGAGATGTGAGTCACCCGGCTCACTCTTTGTTTGACCTTCTGCCCTCTGGGAAGAGGTACAGGAGCCTGCGCTCCCGCACCACCAGACTCGCCAACAGCTTCTTTCTCCAGGCTGTTAGGGCCCTGAACTCGCTACCCCCTTCTGCGTAGCGTGCGGCACTGTTGCGCTATTTTCGGGAATGTCTCCTGTACGCGCACTTGCTCCTTTTTTTTCTGCTCCTCTTATTTATTTATTTATTGTTGTGTTATTTATTGATTATTTATTCAGCACGCTTTTGTTATACTTGTTTACTTGTTTGTCTGTTGTGAGCCATGTCTTGTCACCGTGGGATGGGGGGAACGAAATTTCGGTTTCTTTGTGTGTCTTTGGCATGTGGAAAAATTGACAATAAAGCTCACTTTGACTTGACTTTGAAAAAAAAAAAAAAACCTCTTGTGACCACAGAGCCACGGTCCCTTCTGAATGAAGTAGGTCCCGTCCGATGGTGCAACCATGTTGGTAGGAGAGCCCTTACGCCTTGAAATGGCTCTCCCATCCTGGCACTCAGCAGTGATGTCCAAAGCTCCCATCCAGTTTCCTCCTGGAGAGCAGTCGTTAATACATTCATGGGTTTCATTTTCTTGGATGAAACACGTGTAGTCCATTCCAGATAGCCTTTTTGTTTAGCCTACTTGTGGCATCTGCCGTCCTTCAACTGTCACATTGGAATTTATCCAAAAGAGTTCGATCACAGATTCATTTCTGCGAGTCCAGGGCGGTAGGGGTAGCATCACTGACTGTGACAGCATGGTGTTAAAATCCAACTGCTCCCACAGATGCCATACATTTCGCTTCAGTGACATTCATTGCTCTGGCCTCCAAGTGAACTTGTGTGGAGGAAGGGGGGGAGTTTGGAACACACAGCATCCCTCCTGTGTGTGGGATCGCACAGTGAACGTCACACACCGATACCAAGTGTTGGTTTCGTATGGGTTTCTGGGGTCCCATTGACCAGTCCTCAAAGTTCTCATTGTGTGACCATCGTTTTCCACGGTTGACATTGCCGATCGGTCCATTCAGTTGAGCCCATAATCCATAGCATGCTCCAAGCACAACACAGCAAAGGATCCACCTGGCATGTGGAGCCTCATTGCTACTAGGATGACAGAGACACCGATATTTCCCATTGCCTAGTCAGAGTGGGGATCTTATGGATTCCATTCTTTACCAACATTGAGACGCCCCGCCCTAAACGACAAGGCCCCTTTGTAGTCAGACTTCCCCCCACTCCGAAAATGGGGTACAGCACTCTCTGTAACGTCCAGTGGCTGAGGTGAAACTTCGCTGGGGCTTCCAGCAATGTTCAGTGCAGTGGGGGTAGTCAGCAAGACATGGAATGGTCCCTCCCACCATGGCTGGCCCAGTTTGTCCTTTTTGACGATCTTTATGTCGTTCGTCTCAGGCTTGGAGCGGTTGTTGACCTGTGTGGGAGAAAGATCAGGCGGCAGTAAATTTGAATTTGACACATCTTTCAGTTTGAGTGCTCTGATCATGCTATCTGCCAAGGAATGTTCTTCGTCTGCTTTTTGCAACTCTTGCAGTCAATTTTATTGCCCTTTTGAACTGGGCAGATAGGAGTGTTTGCGGGAAGAGTTTGAGCACTACCTAATGATTTCTCCTAACCAAAGACCATTCATGACAGGAGCTTTCCCATTTATTGCCTCCTGTTTTAAAGGAGATTGTCTGGTCTTGGTCGGATCTGGGCTGGGGGAATGGATGTTAAGTCCTGTAGCAAATGGTTCCTTTGATCAGTCAAACAAATGTTGATTAGCCAGGGAAGCGCATAAGCGCGTGCCCTTCCAAACACATACACCACTTCCTCATAGCTTCTTTAGTCATTTTTCAATCATCTTCCAATTGTTTACAGCAAAAGTGTCAGGCGCAGAGCAGGGAGAGGACTCGAATGCAGAGAGTTCAATGTCCAAAAAGGCTTTTATTGTCTCCACTGACAGTCGAACAAAAAACGCCTCACTAGGAGGGAAAAAAGGGAAAACCAAGGCGCCTCGAACCGAGGGAGAAAAAGGGGAAATCAAAGCGCCTCGAACCGAGGGAAATACAAAAACAAGGTAGCGATGTAACCAAGTTAACATCGGTGATCAAGGTTGCTCAAACAAGGCTTCTACGTGAAACTCGAGGGTTTCGTGATCGCTAGTGTTCTGACAAGGCAAGACGCACTGGCACTGGATACGGGGAAAGACGCGGGTTATATGGACACAGGAGGGGAACACAGGTGAAGACAGTTGGTCATTGACGCAGGTGCACACACTTGGTATCAGGGGTTCACGTGACCGGACGCACAGGGGAAGGACACACTGACTGGAACGAGAGGAAAATCACACAATAAAACAGGAAGTGATCCGGACGACACATGACAGCATGACATAACCCCCCCCCCTCTAGGGCCGGATCCCAGACGGACCCGGAGCATCGGGGTGAGCCGCATAAAAGTCATCCAATAGCCCGGGATCCGGGATATAGCTACGCGGCACCCATTGCCGCTCCTCTGGCCCGTAACCCTCCCAGTCCACCAGGAATTGCCAGCCTCGGCCCTTCCGGCGCACGTCCAGCAACTTCTTAACTGTGTAGGCAGGCCCACCCCCCACCGTCCGCGGAGGCGGAGGTGCCGCGGGAGCCGGCACCATCCCACTCTCCCTAACCGGCTTGACCTTCCCGACGTGGAAGGTGGGATGCACCGCAAGGGACCGAGGCAGACGGAGTCGCACAGCCGCTGGACCGACGACCTTGGAAATCGGGAACGGCCCTACAAAACGGGGGGCCAGTTTCCTGGAGCCCACCTGGAGGGGAAGGTCCCGGGCGGACAGCCAGACCCGCCGGGCCGGTAGACAGGCGCCGGACGACGTCTCCGGTCAGCCATCCTCTTCACCCTGTCGCCCTGGCGGACCAGTATGGCCCTTGCCGCCGCCCAGATGCGCCGACAGCGTCTCACCATGGCGCGTGCTGAGGTAACTGACACCTCCGGCTCGCTGGCGGGGAAGAGCGGGGGCTGGTATCCAAAGACGCACATGAAGAGGGACATCCCGGTCGCCGTGGTGGGAAGGGAGTTATGGGCGTACTCTACCCAGGT
This sequence comes from Syngnathus scovelli, assembly GCF_024217435.2. Classification (NCBI taxonomy): domain Eukaryota; kingdom Metazoa; phylum Chordata; class Actinopteri; order Syngnathiformes; family Syngnathidae; genus Syngnathus; species Syngnathus scovelli. Next base: position 12,888,572 of record NC_090855.1, read on the forward strand.
CAAGTTTTGACTCCATGACGAGGGGTTCTGGGTTACCAGACAGCGGAGGCCCGTTTCCAGCTGTTGGTTGATGCGTTCGGCTTGGCCGTTTGCTTCCGGGTGGTAGCCCGAAGTGAGGCTCACGGTGGCCCCTATAAGCTTGCAGAAGGCCTTCCAAAAGCGGGACACGAACTGGGGGCCCCTATCTGACACGACGTCCCGAGGAAATCCATGGATCCTGAAGACGTGGTCCATGAGAACTACTGCCGTACGTTTGGCCGAAGGTAATTTGGGCAGGGCAATGAAGTGGGCCATCTTGGAGAACCTATCCACGACGGTGAGTATCGTCGTCTTACCGCTAGACACCGGCAGTCCCGTGACAAAATCCACAGAGATGTCGGCCCATGGTCGAGAGGGAATGGAGAGAGGCTGCAGCAACCCCACACGGCGGCCCGGAGTGTTCTTACTTCGCGCACAGATGGAACAGGCTGCAACATACTCCCGGACGTCCGCCCCCATGGAGGGCCACCAGAATCTTTGTTGGAGGACGTGCAGGGTTCTTCGCACGCCCGGGTGACACGCGAGCCGGGAGGTGTGCGCCCAGTGGATCACTTGGGATCGTAGTTGGGGCGGAACAAACAGTCTATTCTCGGGACTTCCCCTAGGGGGTGGATCATCGTGGTTTGCCCGCTTCACTAAGTCCTCTATGGGCCAGGTTACGGCTCCCACCACGCAGTGAGGGGGGAGAATGGGCTCTGGCTCTGTGGACACCGGGTCTGGGCTGTAGACGCGTGACAGCGCATCAGGTTTGGTGTTCTTGGCCCCTGGTCTGTAAGACAACGTGAAATGGAAACGGTTAAAGAAGAGGGACCAACGAGCCTGGCGGGAGTTCAATCGCTTGGCCTCCTTGATATATTGCAGGTTCTTGTGATCGGTCCAAACCAGAAAGGGGTGTTGGGCTCCCTCCAGCCAGTGTCTCCATTCTTCCAGAGCCTTTTTGACCGCTAACAATTCCCAATCTCCGACGTCATCGTTCTGCTCCGCGGGGGTCAGCCGTCGGGACAAAAAGGCGCAGGGATGAAGCTTGTTGTCGACCTGGGATCTCTGAGACAGGACGGCGCCGATTCCCTGGCTGGAGGCATCAACCTCCACCACGAACTGACGAGATGGGTCAGGCAAGGTAAGAATTGGAGCGGTGGTGAACCGCCTCTTCAGCTCCTGGAAGGCGGCTTCAGCCTCCGCCGTCCAGCGAAACGGAACTGTCGGGGAGGTGAGAGCGTGCAGGGGAGCCGCGGTGGCGCTGAAGCCTCGTATGAATCGTCTATAAAAGTTAGCAAATCCTAGAAATTGCTGCACTCTTTTGCGGCTATCCGGTACCGGCCATTGGGTCACCGCGCTTACTTTGGCTGGGTCCATCTGGACCTTTCCTGGGGCTATGATGAAGCCAAGGAACGATATCGTTTCTGCATGGAACTCGCTCTTTTCGGCCTTGACATAAAGTCGATGGTCCAGGAGCCGTTGCAGGACCGACTTAACATGACTCTCATGGGTCCTCAAATCTGGTGAATAAATTAAGATGTCACCTAAGTAAACGAAAACAAAGTGGTCTAAGAAATCACTCAGAACGTCATTGATCATGGCTTGGAAGACCGCGGGGGCATTGGTGAGGCCGAACGGCATTACCCGGTATTCAAAGTGTCCCCGGGGGGTGTTGAAGCCCGTCTTCCACTCATCACCTTCCCGAATGCGCACGAGGTGATACGCGTTACGTAAATCTAACTTGGTGAATACCCGAGCCTGCTGCAACTGATCAAACACGGCCGACATGAGTGGGAGGGGGTACCGATTCTTTATAGTGATCTGGTTGAGGGGACTGTAATCTATGCAGGGGCGCAGGGTTCCGTCTTTCTTCCCCACAAAGAAAAATCCGGCCCCTGCAGGCGATGATGACGGCCTGATCAGACCTGCTTTAAGTGACGCGTCAATATAGTCATTTAAGGCCTTCTTTTCGGGGCCCGAAAGGGAATAAAGTCTACCCTTGGGGATCGAAGCACCGGGCAATAGGTCTATGGCGCAGTCGTAGGGACGGTGGGGTGGTAAGGAGCTCGCCTTGGCTTTGCTAAATACCTCCGCAAGTTGATGGTAGCATTTGGGTACTTGGTTTAGATCTGGAGCTCTGAAATCTGGTTCAGGAGACGCAAGGTCCGAGGGAGAAGTGCAGGTGGACTCGATCGAAGGGTTTGGTTTGACACACGATACTTGGCACTGGGATGCCCACCCCTTTATCTCCCCTGACTCCCAGTTTATTGCAGGGTTGTGGTGTTTTAGCCATGGATAACCGAGGATAAGCGGATTCAGGGGGGAGGTGGCTACATGCAGTCTTACTAGTTCATGATGAGTGCCAAACGACAATGAGAGGGGTTCGGTTATATAAGATATGTCAAAAAGGGCTTGTCCGTTAAGTGCCTTAGCCTTTATGGTTGTGTTCAAGGGTTCGGTCTTTACACCTATGCTGCGAGCAAAAGCCCAGTCGATCAGATTCTCGTCGGCCCCTGAGTCAATCAACACCCCGAGCTCGAGTTCCTTGCCTTGGCAGGTTAGCGTCCCGACGGGTAGAACCCTATTCTTCTGCCGGACCACGGAGAAGGTGCTTACCCTCAGCGCACTCCGCTCCGGGCAGGAGAGGAGGAGATGACCAAGCGCCCCGCAGTAGTAGCATCTGCCCTCCTGGCGTCGACGCTGTCTTTCCTCTTCGCTCAATTTGGCCCGGCAGAGCTGCCTGGGTTCCGTCCCCTCGAGTGGCCCGGCCGGGATCGATCTTTGGTGGTGCGTCTCGTGGGATGACCGCCCGCCCAATGATGCGGAAGGAGTAACGATCGCACCCCGGCTTGCGCGCTGCTTCCTCCACTCCTTTAGTCGGTTGTCAGTTCGGACGGCCAACGCGATGAGAGCGTCGAGCTCCACAGGAAGATCAAGGGAAATGAGTTGGTCCTGGATGGTCCCGGAAAGACCCTGGAGAAAAGCATCGTACAGAGCCGTCGAGTTCCATCCGCTTTCTGCGGCCAGAGTGCGGAAGCGGATCGCGTAGTCGCTGACTGTCTCTCGACCCTGGGTGATATGGGACAGCTCTCGTGCCTTCTCTCGGTCCATGGGAACTGGATCGAACACCATGCGCAGGGCCTCGATGAATCCGGAAAACGAGTGACAGGTAGCGGAATTCCTGGCCCATTCTGCGGTCGCCCACGTCCGGGCTCTTCCCGTCAAATAGGAGATCGTGTGTGCCACCCGGGAGCGTTCCGTTGGGAAGTCGCCGGGAGCTCGCTCGAACTGCATCTCGCAATTCGTTATAAAGGCTCGACTCAGCCCGGGTTCACCTGCGTATCGTTCTGGGGAAGCCAGTCTGATCCCCCTCGCCAGAGGCGCAGGCGCCGGGTGGTCCACAGGGGGCGGCGCTGTGGAACAGGGCGTCGCAGCTCGCCCCGTGGTCAGCAGAGCGAGGACGTCTTGCATCTGACGACTCAGCGAATCCACCTGGGCGGCCACCGCCTCTCTGAAGCCTTCCTGGTTCTTTACCAGTTCCTGAACGCCAACACTCAGAGCGTCTACCTGCTTCTGCTGTTGGCCCAGTTGCGCAGTCTGGGAGCGTATTTGGGCGACCAGCTGCGCTGTCTCTGCCGAGTCCATGTCTGGCCAGTGCGTAATGTCAGGCGCAGAGCAGGGAGAGGACTCGAATGCAGAGAGTTCAATGTCCAAAAAGGCTTTTATTGTCTCCACTGACAGTCGAACAAAAAACGCCTCACTAGGAGGGAAAAAAGGGAAAACCAAGGCGCCTCGAACCGAGGGAGAAAAAGGGGAAATCAAAGCGCCTCGAACCGAGGGAAATACAAAAACAAGGTAGCGATGTAACCAAGTTAACATCGGTGATCAAGGTTGCTCAAACAAGGCTTCTACGTGGAACTCGAGGGTTTCGTGATCGCTAGTGTTCTGACAAGGCAAGACGCACTGGCACTGGATACGGGGAAAGACGCGGGTTATATGGACACAGGAGGGGAACACAGGTGAAGACAGTTGGTCATTGACGCAGGTGCACACACTTGGAATCAGGGGTTCACGTGACCGGACGCACAGGGGAAGGACACACTGACTGGAACGAGAGGAAAATCACACAATAAAACAGGAAGTGATCCGGACGACACATGACAGCATGACAAAAAGTTTGAAAAACTTGAGAACATTTTAACTTAATGGTATGACGCTAAATGTATTAGTGAATCCATATGTCGTAAAGTGTTGTATTTTTACTATCTTTCACTATCTGTCCTACTCCCTCCCTCCTTCTGAGGCTTGGCAACGCCCATGCCTCACACCTTGACAAACTTTTTGGGAGAATGTGTTTTTTACTACATATGATTCTATCATCATTTAATTTGACTTTCTTTCCAAAACGCTTCTCAATTTCCCAGTTCACACATCTCCTGCATGTGTTACTGGTTCTCCATTTTTTTCTCTAGTTAATTATGAATCCAAAAGCAACTTTTTTTTCTTAGCATTCAACTCACTCAAAATCACTCTTTCTTCAAAGTCGTGCAGGAAATGGGGTCAAAATACAAAAAGTCCTGCGTAGCTACAAAAACAGATATGCTCAAACCTCATTGAATAAAGTACATAAGCAGATAAGTATATTCACATATTAAATAAATAAAAGAAACATTTTAAGCATATAATTATACCTACACACCAAATCAATAAAGAAGACATAACTAGACATTTTTGATAAGTGGTGATGAGAAAGGTTTTTATAACTTTATGATCTGATATATATTTCTGAGCACTTTGAAATAACAAATGACTTTTTATATATTGCTTAAATAGCTTAATGACCCTTAAGGAACTGTACATCATGCCTGATGTTTTTTCTCTAAATCATGGACATGGCCAGAGTCGTCTTGACCGTTCAGTACTTGATTGTATCTTATGTTTTGACTAATGCTAGACGCCAGTTTTTGATTACTACTGAACGCTCTGCACAGAGGGAAATAGTTTGCCTAACAAAGAAAACATACGGTTGAATGAGGTACGACAGTCTATGTCCAAGATTGGAGAAGAATGTTCACAGGAAGGTCACGTGGAGATAAAACCAGCAGGTGCCAGAAGGAGCCACCCAAAGACTCGGCCAAAGATGATCGCCAAGGCCGAAAGACGGGAGGGAAGACAACAGCCCCCACCCGAGAACTCGGCCAAAGATGATCGCCAAGGCCGAAAGACGGGATGGAAGACAACAGTCCCCCTCCACACACACACACCAACAGCTCCCCACCTACACACCGAATCGCCCATAACCAGCACCACTCCCATGGCAGCAGACTCTCCTTCGAACTTGCCCCACCCCGAAGACTCATCGCGCATCAATCCCGGCCCACAATGTGCTACTGAATATAAAACTGATCTAACAACCTTGGACTTTGCCTTTTCTGAATGGAGATTTTCCACTCTTGAAGGGCCCAGCGCTGTATTGTACTTTCCTGAAAACAGAGCTTTTTGAACAAGAATTGTGATTGAACTCAACCAATCTGTCTAAATCTAATTTCTGCTTCAGTGTCTTTGCATTTTCCTATATCTGAAGAAATCAAACGAGCACGCAATGAGTAAATTGGATAACAGGTGATTGGCAAAGGCTTTTGCCGTGAGGCGCAGATAACGCGCTCCCTAAATTGTGGACAAAATCCAACAAAGGCCTTCAGAGGCCTTCATCTGTCTCCCTCCAAAATTAAATGATCCCAACAGCAAGTCTCTTTCTTTCAGATAACTTTGTCAGCATATTAACGACGCTTTAATGACTCGACCTCAGCTCAAACTATTGTATGTTAAACTTTCTCCTTCAGATGTCTTTTTCAACAAAGTTACACGCAGACAACTCGGAGCCAATAATGTTGACTCTCCTGACTCAACTGGCGGTGGCCCCACAACCTATTGTATGTCAAATTATATGCCTTTTTCAACATTACACAGACAACTCGGATGCCCCACAAGCTATTGTATGTCAAATTAGATGCAACAACACCTTGACTATCTCCTTCAGATGCCTTTTTTTTCAACAAAACTCCCCCCTTGACCCCCCTTTTTTTCAACAAAACTCCCCCCTTGACCCTAGACCAGGTAAGGGCAAACTACGGCCCGCGGGCCACATCCGGCCCACGGGGCCGTTTAATCCGGCCCGCCAACCCTAAATAAATTGTATTATTAAACATTTTTTTTGGGTCATTTTGCCTGCAATGACTGCGTTTCCCCAGTAGATGGGGAACCACTCGCCTGCGCATTTACTACCGGAAGCCGTGTCAGAAAGCTCGGTGCACACTCACAAGTGCGTGTACGTACTCAGTAGTACGGAAATGGCGCACTCGCGCTCTATTTGTATCAGTGCCGAATTTAGAGCGTGGGCTGTGACGACAGCATTCTTGTAATTTGCGCGCCGAGCTTTCGGATACAGTTTTACGCTAAAGCCACCCACAAACCTTCCCCTGGAATCCTTCCATTAAAATGAGTCGCCCAAGGAAAAGCAAGGTGGACACTGAGTGCCGAGTGTTTAAAAGGAGTGGCCAATTTGGCTCGACGTACGCGACGTGACGTTCAGCCACATGAACATCAACATCAACCCGTCACAGATCTAGGTAAACGGACCAACACCTCGGATCTCTCCTAAGAATTGCCACAACAAATTTTACTCCAGACTATAACACACTAGCAAAAAAAGGGAGACCAACAACACTGTTCCCACTGAAAATGAAGGGGAGGCTTTCAAGTTTGTTGTAAAAAAAATGCATTTTGAATATGATCTGTACAAATAGCAGGGATTGAAACTAGCGAGAATTCTCATTTTCAAACAATGCAGGATGCTCAAGGACATTGATGCACCACCTGTTTGTGACTAATCTTAACCTGTAAAGTTCTTAAGGCTTACTTTAAGGAAGTGTTTCCCGTTTCCTCACCTCTGTTACCAGGTGTTTGTGAGTTAAAACTCTGCTCTGATTTTCAGATACCCCTCACCGTGTTGCCGTTTTGATTACTTTATTTGGATGTATGCTTTCACGGATTCTTCAAGATGATATATTTGGTCAGAATGTTTGCCGTTTGATGTGATCTCATAAGATAAACATCTTTCATTAATCTGACCTGCAGGCACTGAAGTGATGGAGACTGTTATTCATAATAACAGTGTTGTATTTTATGAGAATCACTGATAGCAGTTTTTTAGGGATGTTAAAACACAAACTCCAGCCGAATCGGCCACTACAGGTTAATTAAAGGCCATATCATAGAAATGTGTCTTTAAATGTGTCTTAAATGTTTCTACTGAGGTAGCAGTTCTAATATCCATTGGTAGGGCATTCCAAAGCTCTGGAGCGTGAATAGAAAATGCTCTAGACCCTGCAGACATTTTTTTGGCCCTCGGGGTCACTAAAAGACTAGCGTTTTGCGAGCGGAGGTTACGAGATGGAACGTAAGGAAACACTAGGTCAGGCGTCAGCAACCCGCGGCCCCAGAGCCGCATGTGGCTCTTTAGCACACCCCTAGCGGCTCCCTGGAGCGCTTGCAAAAATGCGTGAAAATGGAAAAAGATGTTGTTGTTTTTTGTTTTGTTTTGTCTTTTTAGATACGGTTTTTAGATGGTAGTCATGACACAAAAATTCTTAAGTTGTAGAAAATGTATGTAGTTGTAAATATATTAAAAATACTGAATATCAGAATGGCGCAAAATTGCGTCATAGCAAGCGACACAGCACAGGTGATTTGTAAACAAAGAGGTGTGTCAGTGACGGGCCATGGATTCAAAAGGCAAAAAGAGAAAGATTGCTGATGAGAACAGAGGGTTTAAGAAAGAATGGACTCAACTCTTTGCTTTCATTGCCAATGCTGAAGGATCGCCTGAATGTTTGATTTGCAATGAGAAGTTGTCAAATATATTAAGAACAGCAATTTGGAGCGACTTTTCAGCTAAACATGCTAAATTTGCTGCCGATCACCCAGTTGGAACTGAGAGGAAAGGTACAATTTGAGGAACGAAAAAACTGTTTCAAGAAGTGGATTGCATCTCCAAACTCTACTACTGCAGCAAGTTTTGTTGCAGCCCAGGAGATAATAAAGGGCGGAAAACCATTCACCGAAGGCAAGTACATGAAGGATTCATTCATTAAAATATCAGAGTGCCTATTTTCGGACTACAAAAACAAAACCGAGATCATTCAGAAAATTAAAGACATGCCTCTCGCTGCAAAAACAGTAAAGGAAATGGTAATTTGAATGGCAAACAAGGCAAGGCAGGAAGTTGCCTGCTCCGAGCGACTCGCCTTCGGTTTTAACATAATTATAAAAATTCTGCGATTTTGGTTCAAAATGATACAAAACAACTGAAATTGAAAGGAAAATGACTTTATAATAAAAACAATTGAATTTGTTTTTTCCCCTTTTAATAATGGCAGGGGAAGGCACGGCCTCTCTTGCCTCCTCTGACCACATGTCCCTGGAAGCCGTAGACGAAAAAGATAAAGAACTCCAACAACTCCAAATACGACGGTCATTGGTAAATACCGTATTTTTCAGGCTAAAAGTCGCTCCGAAATATACATCGCATCAGCCATAAAATGCACAATAAAGTGAAAAAATAACATAAGTCGCACCGGAGTATAAGTCGCATTTTGGGGGAAATTTATTCGACAAAATCCAACACTAAGAACAGACATGAACGAGCAACAACAGGCTAAACGATGCGGTATGCTAACGTGACATAAACACAAATGAAGAGCTGAGAACGGGCCTGACGTAACATTAACAGTTATCCAAATAACTATACCATAAATGACATATATCAAAAGATCTGTGTCACTCCAACTCATTAAATCCATTTATCGTTCTTTATGTAAACAATACCGCGTGTGCGCCGCGCCGCTGACGTTAGACTCGTCGTCAGTTGCAGTTCAAATTATTCCACAGGTCCATATAACGATACATAAATTATATATCAAATAACTATTATATAAACAACAATGTTATCAAACAATCTGTCAGTGTCAGTGTGCTCGCCCCACCCTTCCTGTGTCTATTCTCAATCCATGTACTAATCACAGTCACCTGCCTCTTGTTGCCTGTTGTGTATATAAGTCCTGTCTCCGTGTCACACCCCTGTCGGATTGTTCTCGTCTCTCGTCTCGTCTCGTCTGTCGTCGCCGTTCCTGTCATTTTGCTCAATTAGTCTTGTCTCTAGTCAAGCTTCTCTTAGTCTGTTTTTGAGTTCTCCAATAAACCCTGGTCCAAGCTGCATTTGGTTGCCCTGCTCCATTCCAATCCATGACACAATCTGTGTCACTCCAATTCATTAAATCCATTGATCGTCCTTTATGTAATCAATGCCGCGTGTGCGCCACGCTGCTGACGTCGGACTTGTCGTCAGTTGCAGTTCAAATTATTCCACAGGCTCATATCACGATATACAAAGTATATATCAAATCCCTATTATATAAACAACAATATTATCAAACCATCTATGTCACTCCAAAGCATTAAATCCATCGATCAAAATCGTCGTCCTTTATGTAAACAATGCTGTGTGCGCTTTGCAGATGCTGTCGGACTCGTCGTCAGTTGCAGTTCAAATTATTCAACAGGCCCATATAATCATAAACAACAATTTTATCAAACAATCCCTGTCACTCCAAGTCATAAAATCCCGCGATCAAATCCTTTGTCCTTTATGTATACACCGCATGTGCGCCATGCTGCTGACGTCAGTTGTAATTCAAATTACAGTAATCCCATTGCTACATCGCAATTTGTGTATCGCGGTTTCACTACATCGTAATGTCACCTTTCAATATGCATGGTGGTGGCTCACATGTTAGTGTGACTGATGTTGCATGTTTTTTGAGATGTCCATTGTTGAGCAAGGAAAACAAAGATGTGGAGTAACATTTGCTTCTTGATTGGCAAGATCTTGGGTCGTTTAATGGTGGCCAGTACATGAGGCATGGCAGCAGATTAAACAACAATCCCCATTATCCAGAAGGTTTTATACTGTACAGAAAAGGCGGAAAAGCGTCACCTGACCATTTGATACCTACGTGTATTGGGAGGTTACGTATATAAATGTGTGTTCGTGTGTGTGTGTGTATGTGTGTGCGTGTATGCGCGTGTGTGTGCGTGTGTGTGTGTGTGTGTGTGTGTGTGTGTGTGTGTGTGTGTGTGTGTGTGTGTGTGTGTGCGTGTGTGTGTGTGTGTGTGTGTGCGCGCGCGCGTGCGTGCGTGTGTGTGTGTAAGAGGACGGGATGGGGTGATGTTCATCCAGTATCTCACAAAAGTGAGTACACCCATCTCATTTCTGCAATGTTTTAATTATATCTTGTCATGGGACTACACTGAAGGAATGACACTTTGATCCAATGTTAAGTAGTCACTGTAGATCTTGGATAGCAAAGTAAATTTATTGTTACTTCCAAGTAACTCAAAATACAACAATGACTGTGTAAAATGCTGGCAACAAAAGTGAGTAACCCCAACTGAAATTGTCAAAATCTGACCCAAATGTCAATATTTTGTGTGGCCACCATTATTATTTCCATTGTTTACTCATCTCACCGAAACACTTAAGCCTACCAAGCAAAAATACATCCATTATTTTCTCCGCTCCCGTTGGATAGCGGCCAGGGGGTAATGTCGCCCTCTGGCCGACGCCCAAAGTAAATGAATGGGCCTTCGCACTTTGTGCAATTTCTACCAGGAGGAAGTGTGCGGCTTTGGAGCGGCCGTTGCGCACAGCTGGTGACGGCCTCCACGGCCACGGGGCTCACTCAGGGGGGGTCCACGGATGCTCTGGAGCCTATCCAGGCAAAGCCTATCCGGTCAAAGATTCAGGCGTCCTGTCAAATTGTGCACTTATCTAATGTAAGTAACCGGCTCTCCGTTTGAAGGGTAAAATTCTGTACTTTAACACCTCTGCTGTAACGCAGTATGTAGGGGAGACGAGAATTTATTTAAGCCGGTACAGAAAGAAGATTCGTTACAAGTCTAACCGCTGTTCAAGTAATCACTCTATTGTTAGATTAATTCCATCATTTCCGGAGGCCAGTCCCTTTAAAATGAAAAAGACCCCGCTGTTGAGTAATTAATTGGGAGAGACCCGGGATCAAACTAATCGCGGCCGTTTCAGCGGCTCTTCTTTCCTATAAGATTTGGGGCTTTTGTTAAACGCTCGGAATAGACTTAGCTGTCTTTGTTAAGACCGCGGGGACTCGTTTATTTCCACGAGTGTGCACCCATGCTAGCTGAGCTTAAGTTAACTGTTTCAAACCAGATCTGACACTCCTTGATGTCAGGATTAAAGCTGTCTTCATTTAAAAAAAGAACTGAACGGTTTACAGTATGACTATGATAGAGAAATAAAAGAGACTTAAAGCATAAAAGATTTAAATAATCATTAATCGAAATTAATTGATTATAGACATTTAATGAATAAGCAAGAAAAATAATTACAAGTCTCAATTGTTCGAACAACCAACAATAATTCCACTCACCAATCTCAATATAGCAAAAATAATTCAGTTTCTAAGTTCTCTCGATTGAAAACTCAAAAATACAGTGGAGCCTCGGTTTTCGAACACAATCCGTTTCAGAAGGCTGTTCGAGAAGTGAATCGTTCGAATTACGAATCATATTTTCCCATTACAAATAATGGAAAAAAATTAAACCGTTCCAAGCCAAAAAAAAAAAAAAAAAAAACGCCTTTTTTAAGCAATTTTTCATTTGCGCATTTTTGTCTAATCTCGCAACCGTAGCGCGTCGCCAACCGCGCAACTGCACCGCGCTGGTCACATTATTGTGACAGAGCCGTCGCTGAAATTTAGAAAATATTTTTAAAGTCTTGATGTACTTTTCAAAATAAGTGGACATGTCAAGTCAAGTCAAGTCAAGTTTATTTGTATAGCCCTTAATCACAAACAGTCTCAAAGGGCTTCACATAGCCAAAATTGACAATTATTCTCAAAGCATCCCCTGATCTTAAGCTCCCAAAAGGGCAAGGAAAAACTCAAAAAAACCCTGCCAGGGGAAAATGAGAAACCTTGAGAAGGGACCACAGATGGAAGGATCCCCCTTTCAGGATCACCAGGTTGTAATGGATGCAGAGAGTGCACAAGTAATACAAAATATGAAAATGAAAAAATGGATGTCGGAGGTGCCCTCGATTGTCCTGGCAGTGTCTTCAAGGGGGTTGAACTGCAGTTTCTTCATCTTGAATTGGTCCCCGAGAATCCAGCTAGCCGCTGTCAGCTTTTGAGCCACCTAACCCCCTCCCGAGCCGGGGAGGGGTTGGGCAGAGAGAACAAAACAAACTCCGGCCAAATCGGCCACTACAAGTTAGTTAAAGGCCATCTCATAGAAATGTGTCTTTAAACGTGTCTTAAATGTTTCTACTGAGGTAGTAGTTCTAATATCCATTGGTAGGGCATTCCAAAGCTCTGGAGCCTGAATAGAGAATGCTCTAGACCCTGCAGACATCAGTGCGCAGGGAGCTTAATTTTGTCCGATCGCGCAACTGCAGCGCACTGACGAACATGCAACTGCACCGCGCTGGTCGCATTATTGTGACAGAGCGGTCGCTAAAATTTTGAAAATATTTTTAAAGTCCTAATGTACTTTCCAAAATTTAAGTGGACCTCAGTGCGCAGGGAGCTTAATTTGGTCCGATCGCGCAACCGCAGCGCGCCGGGCGCTTACTGTTGCATTGCTTTAGGATGGCTTTACTGCTCCCACTTGCTTCCTTTGGAGGCATGATTAGAGTTGATGCAATCCTCAGAGTAACGAGAACGTAATAACGAATGGAGTCAGTTGGCATGCGGGTCCTCTCAGCTCATCTCGCGAGGTTCGACAACCGAATTTCGTCCGACATCCGAAGCAAAAAAATCTCGAATTTTTTGTTCGAATACCGATTTGTTGAGAACCGGGACGTTCGAAAACCGAGGTTCCACTGTATAGTAAAAAAGGGTAAGAGGCAAGGTCTAAAATGCATTTTGGTGGAAAAGTCGCGTGATCAGTTCTCCTTGTTCCAAAAATCCAAATTCTGTTTAAAAGAACAGGCTGGCCTAAAGAATGGGGATGACGACGCCCTAAAAATGGCTCCTCTCTCCTGCACCGAGGTCTGCATCTCTTAGCCTGTCTTTAAGCTTAAAATTTGACTAAGTCCACTTCGAAGACTCTAGAAATTCATCTTAACGGACCTCGGGTTAATCTCAGAGAGAATGAAATCTATCTTTGTCGAATCTGCGTTCTCGACCCTCAGGCAGTACCCTGCAGGGGCAAACCCCTGACGGGGATAGCCCACCGGGCGAGAGCGAGCGAGCTCTGTTCTTTGTCAGAACGAACTTTCTATACCAGTTCAGTCTGTGGGTCCTATGTCAGCTTGGTCACGTACCAGTTTTCCCATCCATCCATTTTCTGAACCACTTAGTCCCCACGGGGGTCGCGGGTGTGCTGGAGCCTATCCCAGCCGTCATTGGGGGGACACCCTGAACCGGTTGCCAGCCAATCGCAGGGCACACAGAGACAAACAACCATTTGCACTCGCACTCACACCTAGGGACAATTTGGAGTCTTCATGTTTTTAGGATGTGAGAGGAAACCGGAGTGCCCAGAGAAAACCCACGCGGGCCCGGGGAGAACATGCAAACTCCACACAGGGAGGGCCGGAGGTGGAATCGAACCCGCACCCTCCTAACTGTGAGGCGGACGTGCTACCCAGTGCTCCACCGGGCCGCCACCAGTTTTCCCATCCCATCCTATACCTGTCTTTCCCAGGACTGATTCTAAAATAGCCTTCTCCGACCAGATGAGGTGACCATGTTCTCAGGGATGTAACCATTTTCTCAGGGATGCTTCATCCTGTTTCTCACTTCCAAATTTTCCGATGCTCAATTTAGCATGCAATGTCCGTCAACTTGTGTCAACGTTACATTTGGAATCGGTCCTTTCTCTTATTTGTGTTCCATCAAACAGCCTTTTGTTTGGGCCTTAACTGGATGAACGTGACCTCGGGTCACGCTCATGTGTGGGATCTCAGTCTTCCACCACTTAGTATCACCCTTGCCGCCTCCTTGTCTTTGCTCACATTTATACATTCATGTGTAAATGGAACATCATTGTTACGTACAGTTTTGATATTGATTAAACATCGTGACAATAATAACACACACTTTCACTATAGTCAACTTATCACATAATCATACCTATGATCGTGGATTCTCCTAGTTAGCAGATTAAAATACTCAAGCAGTTTCGAAACATATTTTGACAAGCTGGTGACTTCTTGGTCAAGCACAAACGTGGGATCGCAGTCTTCCACCAACAGTATCTGTCAAGCCCTTGTTCTTACTCAAATCTTAATACATTTATGTGTAAATGAAACATCAGTGCTATGATGCTGCTTAAGTTGCTACTAACTACATAATATGGCAAAGCAGAATAAAATAAAGTATATTGCAGCTTACTCTAACTGTGATTAACATGTCTCATTCTCATCGCCTCACGATGAGCATGGGCGTCTCTAGTTAGCAAATTAAAATACTCAAACAGTTTCAAAGACTATTATAGCAAAACAAAATAATATAAAATATTATTCAATATTTGATATAATATTTTATAATATAACATAATCCAAAATTGTGTGTTGCTGTGTTTCAGAACAAGTCTTCATCGAGTCGATGATTTTTGAAACTACAGTGGAGCCTTGGTTTTCAACCACAATCCGTTCCAGAAGGTTCGAGAAGTGAATCGTTCGAATTCCAAATCATGTTTTCCCATTACAAATAATGGAAAATATTTTAATCCATTCCAAGCAAAAAAAAAAAAAAAAAAAAAAGAAACGCCTTTCTTTAAGCATTTTTCATTTGCGCAGTTTTGTCCGATCGCGCAACTACAGCGCACCGCTGAACACGCAACTGTAGCGCGTTGCTGACCATGCAACTGCCCGTGCTGGTCGCATTGTTGTGACAGAGTCGTTACTGAAATTTAGAAAATATTTTTAAAGTCCTGATGTACTTTCCAAAATTTAAGTGGACCTCAGTGCACAGGGAGCTTGATTTGGTTCGATCGCGCAACTGCAGCGCACCGCCGAACGCGCAACCGTAGCGCGCCGCCGACCGCGCAACTGCACTGCACTGGTCGCATTATTGTGACAGAGCGGTTGCTAAAATTTAGAAAATATTTTTAAAGTCCTGATGTACTTTCCAAAATTTAAGTGGACCTCAGTGCGCAGGGAGCTTAATTTGGTCCGATCGCGCAACCGCAGCGCGCCGTCGCTCACTGTCGCATTGCTTTAAGAGCGTCTTTGTGTTTTAGGATGGCTTTACTGCTCCCACTTGTTTCCTTTGGAGGCATGATTAGAGTTGATGCAATCCTCAGAGTAATGAGAATGTAAAAACAAACGGAGTCAGTTGGCATGCGAGTCCTCTCGGCTCATCTCGAGGTTCGACAACCGAATTTCGTCCGACATCCGAAGCAAAAAATCTTGAAATTTCTGTTCGAATACCGATTTGGACACAATATGGCAAACGTGGACCAGAGAAATCCGCCAGAGATGAAATGTAGGAATTGTGGAGGTGCATTTCCTCATCAGGGTGGTCAGGCAGCATGTCCAGCGAAAGGTGTAGTGTCGGACATGTGGAAAATTCAACCACTACGCCCGTTGCTGTCTCTCCGACACTGGCAGAAAGGTAAAACACCATCAACATGGACAGAAAATAAAACCAACACGGAGCACACAAAAGATGTCATGGCCTAACAGGCACAGACAAATTAAAACTATTGTTACTAACGATGCTGACACCATTCCCATCAGTCATCTAGCTGCTGATGACTCGAGCACGGATGACAAATACCTTGAAGGAATGGGGTCAAAATACAAAAAGTCCTGCCTAGCTACAAAAACAGATGTGCTCAAACCTCATTGAATAAAGTACATAAGCAGACAAGTATATTCACATATTAAATCAATAAAAGAAAACATTTTAAGCATATAATTATACCTACACACCAAATCAATAAAGAAGACATAACTAGACATTTTTGATAAGTGGTGATGAGAAAGGTTTTTATAACTTTATGATCTGATATATATTTCTGAGCACTTTGAAATAACAAATGACTTTTGATATATTGCCTAAATAGCTTAATGACCCTTAAGGAACTGTGTAATGACCGTTCAGTACTTGATTGTATCTTATGTTTTGACTAATGCTAGACGCCAGTTTTTGATTACTCCTGAACGCTCTGCACAGAGGGAAATATTTTGCCTAACAAAGAAAAGATACGGTTGGAAGCATGATTAAACTAAGAATAAGCAAAGACATAAAGTATCAAAGGGGTCGGGTGCAGTGTGAGCTGGGCGCCGGCCAAAGGCAGGGACCTTGGCGGTCTGATCCCCGGCTGCAGAAACTGGCTCTTGGGACATGGAATGTCACCTCTCTGGCTGGAAAGGAGCCCGAGCTGGTGTGCGAGGCAGAAAAATTCCGACTAGATATAGTCGGACTAGCCTCCACGCACAGTTTGGGTTCCGGTACAAGCCCTCTCGAGAGGGGCTGGACTCTCTTCCACTCTGGAGTTGCCCACGGTGAGAGGCGTCGAGCAGGTGTGGGTATACTTATTGCCCCCGGCTGGGCGCCTGCACATTGAGGTTCACCCCGGTGAACGAGAGGGTAGCCTCCCTCCGCCTTCGGGTGGGGGGACGGGTCCTGACTGTTGTTTGTGTCTATGCACCAAACGGCAGCTCAGAGTACCCACCCTTATTGGAGTCCCTGAGGAAGTGCTGAAGAGCGCTCCTTCTGGGGACTCCATCGTTCTACTGGGTGACTTCAATGCTCACGTGGGCAATGACAGTGAGACCTGGAAGGGCGTGATTGGGAGGAACGGCCCCCCCGATCTGAACCCGAGCGGTGTTCTATTATTGGACTTCTGTGCTCGACACGGACTTTCAATAATGAACACCATGTTCAAACATCAGGGTGTCCATGTGTGCACTTGGCACCAGGACACCCTAGGCCGCAGTTCGAGGATCGACTTTGTAGTCGTGTCATCGGATTTGCGGCCGCATGTTTTGGACACTCGGGTGAAGAGAGGGGCAGAGCTGTCAACTGATCACCACCTGGTGGTGGGTTGGCTCCGATGGTGGGGGAAGATGCCGGTCCGACCTGGCAGACCCAAATGCTCTGTGAGGGTCTGCTGGGAACGTCTGGCAGAATCTCCTGTCAGGAAGAGCTTCAACTCCCACCTCCGGCAGAGCTTTTCCCACGTCCCGGGGGAGGCGGGGGACATTGAGTCTGAGTGGACCATGTTTCGCGCCTCCATTGTTGAGGCGGCCGACCGACGCTGTGGCCGTAAGGTTGTTGGTGCCTTTCATGGCGGCAATCCCCGAACCCGCTGGTGGACACCGGCGGTAAGGGATGCCGTCAAGCTGAAGAAGGAGTCCTATCGGGCCGTTTTGGCCTGCGGGACTCCGGAGGCAGCTGACAGGTACCGGATGGCCAAGCGGAACGCGGCTTCGGCGGTTGCTGAGTCAAAAACCCGGGCGTGGGAGGAGTTTGGTGAGGCCATGGAGAATGACTTCCGGACGGCTTCGAGGAAATTCTGGTCCACCATCCGGCGTCTCAGGAGGGGGAAGCAGTGCAACGTCAACACTGTTTACAGTGGGGATGGCGTGCTGCTGACTTCGACTCGGGACGTCATGAGTCGGTGGGGAGAATACTTCGAAGACCTCCTCAATTCCACCTACACGCCTTCCATTGAGGAAGCAGGGCCTGGAGACTGTGAGGCGGATTCTCCAATCTCTGGGGTCGAAGTCACTGAGGTGGCAAGGCCCTGGGGGTGGATGAGATCCGCCCGGAGTTCTTAAAGGCTCTGGATGTTGTGGGGCTGTCATGGCTGACACGCCTCTTCTGCGTGGACATTGGGGACATTGCCTCTGGATTGGCAGACTGGGGTGGTGGTTCCCCTCTTTAAGAAGGGGGACCGGAGGGTGTGTTCCAATTACAGGGGAATCACACTCCTCAGCCTCCCCGGTAAGGTCTATTCAGGGGTGCTGGAGAGGAGGGTCCGTCGGGAGGTCGAACCTCGGATTCAGGAGGAGCAGTGTGGCTTTCGTCCTGGCTGTGGAACAGTGGACCAGCTCTACACCCTCGGCAGGATCCTCGAGGGTGCATGGGAGTTCGCCCAACCAGTCCACATGTGTTTTGTGGACTTGGAGAAGGCGTTCGACCGTGTCCCTCGGGAGGTTCTGTGGAGGGTGCTTCGGGAGTACGGGGTGCCGAGCCAACTGATAAGGGCGGTTCGGTCCCTGTATCACCGATGCCAGAGTCTGGTCCGCATTTCCGGCAGTATGTCGGATTCGTTCCCAGCGAGGGTTGGACTCCGCCAAGGCTGCCCTTTGTCACCGATTCTGTTCATAATTTTTATGGACAGAATTTCTAGGTGCAGCCGAGGCGTTTAGGGGGTCCGGTTTGGGGACCTCAGCATCGCGTCTCTGCTTTTTGCAGATGACGTGGTGCTGTTGGCTTCTTCAGGCCGTGATCTCCAGCTCTCGCTGGAACGGTTCGCAGCCGAGTGTGAAGCGGTCGGGATGAGGGTCAGCACCTCCAAATCCGAGTCCATGGTCCTCGATCGGAAAAGGGTGGAATGCCCTCTCCGGATCGGGGATGAGATCCTGCCCCAAGTGGAGGAGTTCAAGTATCTTGGAGTCTTGTTCACGAGTGAGGGGAGGATGGAGCGCGAGATCGACAGGCGGATCGGTGCAGCGTCGGCAGTAATGCGGACCCTGTACCGGTTCGTTGTGGTGAAGAGAGAGCTGAGCCAAAAGGCAAAGCTCTCAATTTACCGGTCGATTTACGCTCCTACCCTCACCTATGGTCACGAGCTATGGGTCGTGACCGAAAGAACGAGATCCCGGATACAAGCGGCCGAAATAAGTTTTCTCCGCAGGATGTCCGGGCTCTCCCTTAGAGATAGGGTGAGAAGCTCGATCATCCGGGAGAGACTCGGAGTAGAGTCGCTACTCCTCCACGTTGAGAGAAGCCAGATGAGGTGGCTCGGGCATCTCATCAGGATGCCTCCTGGACGCCTCCCTGGGGAGGTGTTCCGGGCATGTCCCACCGGTAGGAGACCCCAGGGATGACTCAGGACGCGCTGGAGAGACTATGTCTCTCAGCTGGCCTGGGAACGCCTTGGGATCCCCCGGGATGAGCTGGATGAAGTGGCTGGGGAGAGGGAAGTCTGGGAGTCCCTCCTAAAGCTGCTGCCCCCGCGACCCGACCCCGGATAAGCGGAAGAAGATGGATAGATGGATGGATAAAGTATCAAAAGAACACATTTTACATAGTCAGGGAACAGCAATAGATTAATGATGTCATAGCCAAAAGCTAACATAATTTCGTACAAAATGACCAAATTAAAAGAATGTTCACAGGAAGGTCACGTGGAGATCAAACCAGCAGGTGTTAGAGGGAGCCAGCCAAGGACTCAGCCAAAGATGATCGCCAAGGCCGAAATACGGGATGGAAGACAACAGCCCCCACACACACCGAATCGCCCATAACCAGCACCCCCTCCCATGGCGAACTTGCCCCACCCCAAAGACTCATCAGCCATCAATCTAGGCCCACAATGTGCAACTTAACATAAGCTGATCAAAGAACCTTGAACATTGCCTTTTCTGAATGGAGACTTTCTGCTCTTGAAGGGCCCAGCGCTGTATTGTACTTTCCTGAAAACAGAGCTTTCTGAACAAGAATTGTGATTGAACTCAACCGACCTGTGTAAGTCTAATTTCTGCTTCAGTGTCTTAGCATTTTCCTAAATCTGAAGAAATCAAACGAGCACGCAGTGAGTAAATTGGATAACAGGTGATTGGCAATGGCTTTTGCCGTGAGGCGCAGATAACGCGCTCCCCAAATTGTGGACAAAATCCAACAACCTCTTTGTCACAAAAGACGCAGAAGGAAGAAAACCACCAGTGAGGTCAGTCATGATAGCTGGTGAATGCATTGATGTTCTTGTTGATTCGGGAGCCTCAGCTAATCTCCTGGATGGAAGAATAAAGATGCATGGTGGATGACTTGCACGATCTCAACGGCGCCATCATGTTCTCGAAGCTGGACCTGCCTAATAAAGATGCAAGTCATCCACCTACGGTGGATGACTTGCACGATCTCAACGGCGCCATCATGTTCTCGAAGCTGGACCTCAATGCAGGATAGCACCAACTTGAACAAGCACCTGAGTCCAGATACATCACTACAGTCTCAACACATATTCGACTGAGACAGTACACACGCCTAATTTTTGGAATCTCTTCAGCAGCAGAGGTCTTCCAACACACAATCCAAAATGTGCTCCACAGAATACAGGAAGTCAGAAATTTCAGTGATGATATCATCATTTTTAGAACCACCCCTGCAGAGCATGACCGCTCCCTGGAAGAAGTCTTGAAAAGACTCCATGAAAACAGTCACAAATAGAGACAAATGTGAGTTCCACAAAACGTCTCTGGAATTCTATGGCTACATCTTCTCAAAAGACGGTATCTCACCTGACCCAAAGAAAATACAACCCATCACGCACATGCCAGTCCCACAGCATCCGAGTGAGATCCGCAGCCTACTGGGGATGGCTAATAAAGCGCTCGTTTCATCCCGGACTTCTCCTCAATTACCCAACCGCTGCGCGAGCTCACAAAGAAGGACACTCAGTGGTCATGGAAAACGGAACATACAGAGGCCCTTAATCAACTAAAAGACAGGCTGATCAGCAATCCGGTCATGAGCTACTTTCACCCCGAGAGAAAAACAAAGGTCATTGTGGACGCAAGTCCAGTTGGTCTCGGTGCAATCCTGGCACAGACTGACAAGGTGGAAAACAAAACATACATCGTAGCCTATGCAAGTAGGGCCCTGACCCCAGTGGGACAGCAATATTCCCAGACCGAACGAGAGGCGCTGGCTATCGTTTGGAATTGAATTCATTATGATCACGGACCACAAACCGCTGGAGCTCATCTTCAACAACCCAAAGTCCAAGCCTCCCGCACGGATAGAAAGGTGGGCCCTCAGACTTTAAGGTTGTTCACAAACCTGGAAAATCAAACCCGGCAGACTACATGTCTCGCCATCCACAAACACTTCACACGCCCAGTATCACAGATGACGTGGACATTGAAATGCATGTCTCCTTCATTGCAACACATGCAGTACCCAAAGCAATGACACTCGAAGAAGTGAAAAGAGAGACTCTGGGTGATCCACTGTTACAACATGTTGTCAAAATTATTCACTCAAGTAACTGGGACAGCCTACATGACAACGCCACACAATTTGATCAGTCAACTCTGAGAACATTTTACAACATTAGGGAAGAACTTACAACTGTGGATGGAGACAGTCTCGTTCTTACGGGCACCAGGCTCGTCATGCCTGTGACCCTGCAATCCAGAGCACTTGCAGTTGCTCATGAAGGACATCAAGGCATTGTCAAAACTAAGCAGCTACTCCGAGAGAAAGTCTGGTTTCCGACGATAGACAAACATACCGAGGAACTGATATCCCGCTGCCTTCCTTGTCAATCATCCACACCCAAGACTGAGCATCGACCACTGCAAATGTCTGAACTCCCACAGGGACCTTGGGAAAATGTTGCAGTGGACTTCTGTGGCCCCTTTCCTTCAGAATGACCTGTTAGTCATCATAGATGAATATTCAAGATTTCCCTTTGTAGAGATTATGCCGTCCACATCAGGATGCAAACTCATCCCTGTCATGGACAAAATCTTTTCAACTGTGGGCATTCCAAACATGGTGAAAAGCGATAATGGGCCCCCATTCTCAAGCAAGGACTTTTCAGACTTTGCTAAATACCTTGGGTTCCACCACAGAAAGATTACCACCTACTGGCCACAGGCCAACGCTGCAGTTGAAAGATTCGACAGGACTCTGACCAAAGCGATACACACAGCTACGCTGGAAGGCAAGCCGTGGAAACAAGAGCTATACAAGTTCCTCAGGAACTACAGTGCAACACCTCATCACAGCACCGACTAACCCTAACCCTAACCGACCAGCCTCCGGCTGAAGGGTTCTATGGTCGCCCCATAAATATAAAACTACCATCCATCTCTCATCCTCCCAGTGATGACGATCTCGGACAGATGGATTGAAGAAAGACAAAATGAAAAATTATGCAGACAAAAGGAGGAACGCATCACACTCTGAACTCAAGGAGGGTGATGTTGTCTTAATACAACAGAGGAAAACAGGAAAACTTGTGACACCATTCAACCCTAACCCCTACAAAGTCATCACAGTGAAAGGAACAATGGTCACTGCACAGAGACATGAACACAAACTCACAAGACACAGATCACACTTCAAACTCCTGAAACGCAAACCGAAAGTCCCATTCACAACAGCAGACGGTGATAACTGTAATGACGACAGTGTTAAACGACAAGCAGGTGATCCTGAACACGTTAACCCTGAAGCCAGGAGGAGACGCCCTGTGAGGGTAAACAGACGACCTCCTCAAAGACTTATCACTGAAATATCGCAACTTCAGCAAAAGGTTATGAAGAGTGATGAGACACTGACAAATTCCCACCACCGAATCTCATCACCGTTATGTTTATTGATACAAGAGTAATGTGTGTTCAGTACTGCTCAGAGATATTAATCCCAGTTATTTGCTAAAATGTTTGTATATCTGATTTTGAATTAATAATACAGTACAGAATCACAATTTTATTTAATATTTTCTATTAATGCACATTCTGTCAGGGTAAGTAAAGCTAAAACTAAGGAGGGACATTTCATTTAAAAGAAAAGGAGAGATGAGGTGTTGTGATAATTAGACGCTACCCCTTTCAGAGACTGAGGAAGTCAGATCGTGTTGAACAGTGAGAGTTAGAGTTGTTGCTGTACAGGCTAAGTGAGGAGTCAATATTATATACTACCTGTAACTGTTCATGAAAGTTATTAAAGCTTCGACCTAAGCGATATAACCCGAGAGGACATTCAGTTTCTACAGCCCCTAGGTATGTGTGAATGCGGATAGTTGTTCGTCTGTGTGCCCTGTGATTAGCTGTGTCCCCCGCCTACAGCCCGATAACTGCTGAGATAGGCTCCAGCACGCCCACGACCTCTGTGGGGACAAGCAGTTTCAAAAATGGATAGATGGATGGAAAAAGTGAAACCACAAAGAAAAGGATTGCTAGAGAAGAAGAAGCCATGTGTCAGGAAAGGGAAAACAATTGGCTGTTTTATAGTGACTTTTTGTTTTGTGATTTAAAGTGCATTGCTAATTTGGGGGAAATGAGATTTAAATCAGATAATTTTAGAGAGCAGAGTAGTCTCCCTGGTACGGCCTGCCCTGGTGCAATTTGTTCAAATACTAATAGCATCACTCAATCCAATTTCAAGGATCAGTGTACTTCTTGAATGTGCTTTTGTGATTTATATTTTTTTCAGGCAAAGGCCCTGTTGTATTTCCCTGCTTTCTGAAAAGAACAAATGGAAAATTAACATGGGAATTGCTAGTTGAGATTCTGGAGTCCCTGCACAACCATAAAGGGACAAAATCAAAAAAACAAGTATTTTGTTAGCTGCCTAACTTCTAACTCCTAACCTCTATGTGTGAGCAAGCCGCTCGGAATTTAACAGAATTGTGACGTAACAAGCAACATTAAGTTTCTCCTCACAAGGATCTGATAAATGACAAAAGAAAATCACAAATATGATCTTAAAATGGGTGACCATTCAAGAGAAGCGAGTTTTGCTGTGTATTTTTAAAGAATGCTTTATTTCTCCTTTTTCGTACAGCGCCAAAGATGAAACACTTGACTGATCCACTCAGATCACTTAGTAATTGGCCATGGTGGTTTCCAGCCATTCGTTGAAGATGCAGACCTGAGAATGAGAACATGACGATCAAATCAGCCGGACCGACTTTTAGGCCATTACGGTCGGGCAAGTTGGAAGAGTACCTTAGCGTAGACACCGGGGTGGTCCTTCTCGGCACATCCATAGCCCCAGGACACGACGCCCTGCAGCTCGCCATTGCACACCACGGGGCCACCTGAGTCACCCTGGCAGCACAAAGTTCACAGCCTTGGTACGCATTTTGATCCACTATGAAACACATAATACTACACAACCCGCTTTTGAAAGACGAGATGGATCAGGATTTTATTGTTGCGCACCTTTACGTGGTGAAGAAAGGTGAGAATGTGGCTTAAAGCCCTCATCAATTGATTTTTAATACCTGGCAAGAGTCCTTGCCTCCCTCTAGGTATCCGGCGCAGAACATGGCGTTTGTGATCATGCCGGGGTAGGAGTTCTTGCAGTCACTGTCGGACAAGATGGGGAGGTCCAAGCACTGCAGCTTGTTCTTGTCGGCGGCTGCGGAAGATCGAGTGAGAGGAAACCCAGACGACACGCTAACGGGGAAATGCAATCTTGTTGTCGAAAGCGACCGGTCGCCCGTGTGACTCACTGGAGCTCATGGTGTTGCCCCATCCGGAGACTTTGCACATGGTGCCGGCGGGGGCGCAGCTGCTGGGCAGGGCCACGGGCTTCACGTACTGGTTGAGCGTGGCGGGTTTGCTCAGCTTGATCAGCATGATGTCATTGTTGATGTTGTAGGAGCTGTAGCGGGGGTGGCGGATAACGCGGGAGGAACCGATGAACTGCTCGGTTCCCTCGTTGATCCTGATATGGTGCTCGCCCAGACGCACCTCAACGCGGCTGGAAAGGATTCAGGGTTTGAAAAGACGGCTCCTGGGATTGAGGCACCTTGATCGGTTGGAGGTGTTAACGTACGACTTGTAGCAGTGAGCGGCGGACACGACCCAGTTCTCGTTGACCAGGGAGCCTCCGCAGAAGTGGTAGCCGGAGTTCAGAGACACCTGATGGGGCTGCGAGTGGGGTGTGCACTCATAGCCACCGACGATCTTGTCGTCTTCGGTGGCAACTGCAAATGGAGCCGCAAACCCATTAACCGAGCGAATGTCTAGTGAGGCGATGGAGGGAAGGTTTACTCACAGGCGGCTCCGATGAGCAGAACAAAGACAAAGCACCTCATGGTTGCTGAGTGATCTTGTTGATGAAAGGAGCATACCTGAAGACTGGCTTTATAATCACCGGCGGGAGTGCTGCCCTCCTTTGCGGTTCATCCCCATTGGTCAGCAGAGAGCCAATCACCTTCCGAGTACATTGGGGTGTTTGTATCAGTTTTTGTCCAGGCATCACTTTCTGTCGAGATCAAATTCAAAAGCAAAGATTTTGGTTTTATGGGAATGAATGACAGCGGTCTTCTAATATTAGTCTCGAAATACAAAGAGACAAAGCAGTCAGACCAAAGTACTTGACATTACCCAACTGACAACTTTTGAGTCACATTACATTTTCATTTTTATCCTTTTACATTCAGATTTAGTGCTGACAAACACAAGCAATTTTCTTGTTCAAAGTTTTGCGCTGGCGCTTGCGATGACATAACGGCTTGTTGATAATCTATCGCATCATGTGGACGTTTCCCAGGATCTTCAAGAGCGCTTGACAATCATGAAATACAAACAGGTCTTTCTTCATTGGAAAAACAACTCAAATGAACAGCTGGCCAAACTGCAGAATGATTTATCTTTCATCTAATCGAGCACATTGTTGGAGATGTTGGTTGGGGAGAGGCATACCATTTGTTTGAATAAAATTTAAATATGAAATGAAAATATGAATATTGGGGGTGGGGTGGGGGGACTGGCAGTAGTATTGCGACAACAGCCGCTTTTTTCCGGCAGCATTTTGGCACTAGTTTCGTGCTTTGCTTAATTAGCAAAAGTTTTAGCCAGCATGGCGAAGGTTTTAGAGAAAAAAGACGAGGATCGTGCCAGGGAAATAGACAAGTCGAACGGGATCAGGAACTGCTTCAGATGAGCATGGCTCGAGAGCAGCGTCATCTTACAACTGGGAACACAAAGACGCTCATAAAACAATGCGACAGTGAGCGCCCGGTGCGCTCCGGTGGCGTGATAGGACTAAATTGAGATCTCTGCGCAATGAGGTCCACTTCAATTTTGGAAAGTACATCAGGACTTTAAAAACATTTTATAAAATTTCAGCGACGGCTCTGTCACAATAATGTGATCAGCGCGGTGCAATTGCGCGGTCGGCGACGTGCTACATTTGAGCGATCGAACAAAATTAAGCTCCCTGCGCACTTAGGTCCTCTTGAATTTTGGAAAGTACATCAGGAGTTTAAAAATATTTTCTAAATTTCAGAAAAGTTTCGGCCCCACAAGTGGGGCATGCGGCCCCCAGACCCCGGCTACTTTTCTGTGTTTTTTTTTTTTCATTTGTCTCTGATTAAATGAAGTGTCTGATTTTAGGACTTTATCTGATGGAAATTTTTTACCTCAAAGAAATTCTGCTTACCCGAGAGGGGCTAACACAACATTATGCACGCTTGCAGCTAAGCGCTATTGCAGGGGTGTCAAACTTATTTTTGTCGCGGGCCGCGTCATAGTTTGCTTCAAAGCGCCATTAAAATTGTCAACCCATATAAATGTATGAACGTCTCATAATGTATATGTAGTATAGGTAGGCTACACAACAAACTGATGAATAACTAGTTTTCAAAACAGAGACTAATAAAAACTGTTCAAATATTTCGAGATGAAAAAATGAAATCAAATATTTAAAAATCTTAATTATTTAAAATAATGAATGGTAATAAAATTTTTTTAACAATAGCTCTATTTTTTAAAAGTGAAAACAATTTGAAATTTTGGAATTGACATGAATTTGATACATAATTTGTCTTCGTGGGCCACCTAAGATAACGTGGCGGGCCTTGACTTTGACACCTGTGCGCTATTGGAACAGAACATGGCTATCATATAAAAAAAGTCAAACAAAGTTGATTTTGCACTGATATGTGGCCGAATGTTTTTGAGCTGCCATATCTAAAGACTTCAATCAACATTTAAGCTTGTGAACAGTCCATCTGCAGAAGCCTTCCACAGCACAATGTCAAGGTCAGCGACTCAAAAAACAAATATTACAACCAGCTAAATTTAGACACATACATACATCACAAATCCTTACCGAACCCCACAAATATAAAGTTGTCCCAACAAAAAAAGGTTATTATTGGTGAGTGTTTAGTTACGCAATAAAAATACTCTTCAGTTCTGCTGGGCTTGCCTTGATGACGGACATTTCACCGTCACTCAGTCAGCATTTTCTGACTTGACCCTTTTCACAGTTCCAGCACAACCTTTGGGGGTGTGCCTAAAAGAGAGGCAGGAAGCACCTTCCAATATAAAGGAGACACCAGGCTTAAGTCCTCATCCACAGGATCCCTTGGCAACCATGAGGTGCCTGGTCTTTGTTCTGCTCGTCGGAGCCACCTGTGAGTAAACCTTCCCTCATCGCCTCACTCGACAGTCGCTCGGTTAATGGGTTCGCGGCTCCGTTTGCAGTTGCCACCGGAGACGACAAAACCGTCGGAGGCTACGAGCGCACGCCCCACTCGCAGCCCCATCAGGTGTCTCTGAACTCCAGCTACCACTTCTGTGGAGGCACCCTGGTCAACGAGAACTGGGTTGTGTCTGCCGCTCACTGCTACAAGTCGTACGTACCCCCCGCCCCCAACCGATCAAGGTACCTCAATCCCATAAGCCGCCTTTTCAAACCCTGAATTCTCTCCAGCCGCGTGTAGGTGCGTCTGGGCAAGCACCACATCAAGGTCAACGAGGGAACAGTTCAATGGTTCCTCTCGCGTCATCCGCCACCCCCGCTACAGCTCCTACGACATCGACAATGACATCATGCTGATTAAGCTAAGCAGACCCGCCACGCTCAACCAGTATGTGAAGCCCGCGGCCCTGCCCAGCAGCTGCGCCCCCGCCGGCACCATGTCCAAAGTCTCCGGATGGGGCAACACCATGAGCTCCAGTGAGTCCCACAGTCAAAGATTTTAAGATCAAATTCCTCTCCTCTTGAGTGGGCATCTTTGATCTTTAGAACTTCAGAACTAGATGCATCTTTAATGGCTGAATGTAACACTAGATGGGTAGTGGATGAGCGCTGATCCATACTCATGGCCTTCTTTGGTTCATGCCTAGCAAAGTTTTGTGTGATCCGTCAGAACATGAGATCCGTCGGAACATCTTTAATCCAAGCTTAGGTTAACCATTCTACATTGTGGCCTATGTTCCAGCCGCCGACAGGAACAAGCTGCAGTGCCTGGACATCCCTATCCTGTCAGACAAAGACTGTAACAACTCCTATCCTGGCATGATCATCGATGCCATGTTCTGCGCCGAATACCGAAGGACTCATGCCAGGTACCGAGTGCCAAAAAGAACTTCTCAAAATTTGTCTTCAACCCTTCAGGAATTGATGTCAAAGGTGGAGCGTTAACCATTTGAATCCTTAAACACGAACTTTGTGCCGCCAGGGTGACTCCTGGGGCCCCGTGGTGTGCAACGGCGAGCTTCAGGGTGTTATGTCTTGGGGTTTCGGCTGTGCCGAGAAGGACCACCCGGGAGTCTATGCCAAGGTACACGGGATAAAGTCATTGAATCGTATTGATCCATTAAGGTTTGGAGTGGTAGAAACATGGATTCAGCTAATTTGCATAGTTATGTGTCCAAATTTGTGGGAACAGCTTTTGGTAGGCCCAGACAAATAAAACCTTCCAGACAAAAACCAACATTGGGTAGCAAGTGTTATCAAGATGTTCCTAAGTGGGAAGCCTGACAGTTTCTGGATTCAAAACCCAACTCAGGCCTTCCTGAGTTTTCATTTTTTGTATATCCGATGACCCACTGACGGGACTTACAAGTCAAACGGCCCCTTTGTGAGCAAAGTAACAAACGTGTCCATCCACACAGATCTGCCTTTTCAACGAGTGGCTGGAGAGCACCATGTCGAGTTATTAAGCCCCTTCCTGTGACGATTGCCTCTTCCTCTGCCAGCTACCTCAACTGCAACAGCTTTTTACCGCCCACAATGTCACACGATTTTACCCCAGATGTGCAGCAACTTTCCATTGTGCTAAATAAAGGTTCCAACATTGAGTTCCATACAATTGGTTGCATCATATCTCAGCTGCACTCCATCACTGAAAACAGCCTTAAATGCTCACAAAAACTAATATTGATCCTCAGTTCATAAGACCACGTCAAAGTCACAAAGCTGCTTACAACTAAATAGAACTTATTTTGTGGTCAAACTGAACTGCTCTATCGCAATAAAGTATCACTTTTAAATGAGTATTGCGAAGTTTTCCCATCAGCACCATGCCAGGAGTTTTATTGGTCTGCAGGACCAGGGGAAAGACTTAATAGTTGGCAGTCAATAAAAATCCTCATAGAAACGCTCCAATTGGAACCAAGCCAAAAGGGTGTTGAAATTCAATCTTGTTCATCTTAAACTCTCGGACAATGCAAAACAACACTGAAATACAGGGCACAGAGAGATAATGAACTCAGACATTAATTTGAAAACACTGGGCAATCAGCACATTTCAAAAGCGATGACTGAGGAGTGTTCAGTTTTAATCAAGCCATTGTTAATGAATCTAAAAAAAAAAATTAAAAAAAAAAACAGTGGGGGCAGTACATTTGGTTCGTGGACATCCCTAGGGACTTAACCAACTAAATCCACCTCTTAATAAAAGCACCATCACGTCACAATCATACAAACCTTCGACATTGTACAAAAACGCAACTGTCAAACAGCATAAATAAATTCCATCATACTCACCAGCAGACGTGTTGATTATGAAATATCATGTGTGCAGTACTTTAGGCGTTTTGCTCGTGGAAGTTGGTTGTTACAGCAAGCTTTGTTTAGTTTCGTAAGCGGAACCGTTGATGCATACTTCATTTCTCAACACGGACAGCTTAGACCAACGCACCTCTCAACGTCATGTAAACTTCCGCACCCTTTTCCCTGTTTCCTGACCCCAGCGTGCAAGTTAACTTCACTGTCGTACGATTTGAGTTTAAGGATGATCTAAAGCTTTCCTTAGAAAAAAACTTATTTTCTGTGTACATATTCCAGTGTAGTCTGTGGTGGGCAAAAGCGAACGACCAGGATGCGTCTGACGCTGCAGTCGTTGATCTCCCACGGCCGAGTGGCCCGCAAAATGGGGCTGGGACCCAAGTCCCGCTTGGACATGCTGCGGAACATTCTGACCGGACTGGTGAGACATGAGCGCATCGAAACCGTCGCTGCCCGGGCGGATGAAGTCCGCTTCTACGCCGAGAAGGTATCTGGCTCCTGCAGCTAATGGGGCAGCTGCGTTACTTTTTACTTTTCTTCGACTGTCCAAAATCTTAACTTAAATCTTAAAATCTGGACGCTATAAATTGATTATTAATTGTATTATTGGTTGTATTATTTGTATACATTACTACGTCCATAAGGATTTTAGATGAGATAATTTAAAGATGAAAAACAATTTTGCAATTGAGTTTACATCTAAGGAAAAAGATCAATATTTCACCAAATGATTCCCGAGCGCGGCACCGCT
Organism: Syngnathus scovelli; assembly: GCF_024217435.2. Classification (NCBI taxonomy): domain Eukaryota; kingdom Metazoa; phylum Chordata; class Actinopteri; order Syngnathiformes; family Syngnathidae; genus Syngnathus; species Syngnathus scovelli. Next base: position 12,919,163 of record NC_090855.1, read on the forward strand.
GCTGCTCACTGCTCCCCTCTCCCCCAGGGGATGGATCAAAATCACATGGGGATGGGTTAGATGCAGAGGACAAATTTCACCACACCCAGATTTGTGTGTGACGATGATCATTGGGACTTTAACTTTAAACGTCAATGCAAGTGTAAACAAAATCTAAAAACAAAATTATGCACTATTGAATAGAATGTCCCCCCGCCCCCCCCCCCAAAAAAGTTAATCAAGATGTATAAAATATCAACTAAACATTATAATGATTGCCAGTAGATGTTTGTGTGTGTTTTTTTTGTCGTAGCTGATCGATTACGCAAAGAAAGGTGACACAGACGAGAAGGCGATGAAGATGGCAACATTTTGGTTGACGGTATGAGTACACAGCTGGAACTTTATCTTCTGAAGTCGAACTTCATTGATTTTATTGATTCCGGTTTATTCGCCAGGAAAATTTATTTTTTTAAATCACATAATTGATGTCGTTCTGTTATTTTAATTTATGTTAAATTGATTTCCAAACTTGGTCACAGAACAAATGAAACTCAAAGTTCTACTGTATCGTTTTTTTGACACTGACCATGGCAGGAAAAGGACCTGGTCCCAAAACTGTTCAAGGTGCTGGCCCCGCGCTTCGAACGGCATTCAGACAGCTATACGCGTATGGCCCGCATTCCCAACCGGCAGAACCTGGACCGAGCCAAGATGGCCGTGCTGGAGTACAAAGGCAACCCTTTCCCGCCGCTCTACCCGGTCAGAAAACAAAACCCGCTCACTCTAATCAACCAGCTGCTGGCAGGCTACCGCGAGGACAAGGCCAACTCTGAACACATTTAAAAAGGTTGTTCTTTGTATTGTTTGCTTTATTCTAATAAATATAAAAAAAATATTTTGTACCCTATTTGTATTTGGAGGGGATAAAAACGTTAGAAAAAAAGGCAATTGCAATATTGCATTGGCTTTTTTTTCTGTCCCTTGAAGGCAGCAGTAAATAAAGCACACGAGACCTGTAGTAAAACATGTTTTAATTATTATTTTGGCCAAAACTGTATCATAATCTACAGCATATTTGACACCTTAAAAATGCATTTGAACAGTACTTCCTTCAGTACTATGTGCTCTTACCCGGAGAAGCTTTAAAAAAAAAAAAAAGCTGTGCTTTTCTTTGTCATGCGTACATAAATCATCATCTGGTCCAGTTCAACACTCCACCTGTGTGTGTGCATTTGTGTCCGCAAAGCAGCGATCGGGTGTCCAATTATGGCGACGGAACAAAAAGAGACATAACATACATAAGACGAATCATCACATATACGCACGATACAAGTCATTCCAGTATTGCTTTGTACTGAAATCTTAAGCCAGGGGTGCGGGAGACAACACAGCAATCGCTGTTCATCGTTTGTATCCCACTTGAAATCTAAACAAGAACAAATTTATAATTGTGTGCCATCGGTTTAAAAACACACTGTCCGTTTGTGTTGTTAAAACAAAACAACATGGTTTGGTTGAACATTTTCGTATTTAAATATACAATGTTTAATTCTCTTATTTTGTGGGTCCGTTTCACAGTTAACATTTCAAAACAGTTGAAGCAAGCATACTGGCTCCACTGAGTCGTTACATTTCCTCAAAGCGATGTTATACGATACCGTTTATCACTACATGAGAAGAGGCGCAAAGGAATATTTTCAAGTGTTATTGTATTGGAGGGCCTGTTTTAACCTATCATGAACGTATCTAGCGGGCTAAATGGGGGCTCACTATTGATTTTTTGTATTTCTTTTGATCACAAAAGGTTTCAAATGGCACACATTGAATTAAATACTCAAAAATTGTACATGGAGCTCGACAATAACGAAAACTATTGTTAATGTATCAACACCGATGCCATTTTCTCACACTGCCCACGACTTCTTTCTCTTATCCTAATTTGTTTTAACAAACTGGTGGTACAATCGCCACCACACTAGGGTGATATTTACATGTGCACACTTAAGCATGTGTCTCGCAGTGGCAACAACAAAGTAGCAAGGTGACAACATTACAAATAAACAAGACCAGCAACATTAAAGTGCTCCATGCAGGACACACAAAATGTACACTTGTTGCTTTTCTACACATCGTCGGAGTAGTAGTAGTAGTAGTAGTAGTAGTAGTAGTAGTTTGACGTTGAACCAGAAATTCAAACGCTGACACAGTTTGAACACTTGGGTGCAAAAGGGTTGTGTTTGTGAAGCTAGTCCTTCCGCAGAGTTAGCCATATCATGCTAAATACATTCCGAAAAAGACTTAAAACAACACTGTCAAGGCTGCACACAAACAGTTTCTTATTTGTCTTTTTAACTTAATTTGAGTCCAGAATTTAATTGGACCTCACCGACTTGGACGCAACGCTACGGGATACTTGCTAGCATTAGCAACCGCAGCTATCCACGGAATCGAGACAATGTAAGCACAATAAAACATTCATGTTGATTTCAGGCGGGAATTATCTTGCCTATCTTTCCGTAAGCAATTAGGGGACACGGGTGTAAAAACGACAAGTTGTTTAAGCGATTTAGCAAGACGGTTATTCGGCTGGGTATGAACCTTGATCTTTTGACCATTTGGATAAAGACCTGTAAAATGCCAAAATTGTAATTTTACGATGAAAAACATGACAGATTATTAGAACACCGAAGCCTATTGTGTGTATTAATACAAAAGCTAAATGTTTAATACATACCATAAGCTAATACTGAATATAGAGAACGGATTTATAGAAGGGAATACGACACAAACATGCGTGTTTTTGTCCCCCCAAAATACCAGAAGAGACTAAACATTTACAGCATTTCACTCAACCGGAATAACCAGCTGTGATGAAGCCGAAGAACAATAAAAAATGGTGCCTTGAAACTTTTGAGATCTCCCCTCCGCCTCCCCAAATCCTCTCAAAAGTAATGCTGCCACTACAGAAATAAACAAGACTCATAATAAAAATAAATAGCATTTTTTATAATCCAAATGTGTGCCGTAGAAACATAAAAAACATTGAAAATAGTAGCGCTTCTTTACGAAAAGAAGTGAAATGTGATGGCATGAACTTTGGAACTTAAATACAACTAAGGTAGAAAATCAAAATGAGAGTGGTAGCTCTGCTGTCAAGCTATTTACAATTATGTAAAACAAAACAAAAAAAACCAAATACACGATTTGGGTCTTTTCTCAGTTTTTTTTCCCGCGTGGTGCTCAGAGTTCCTTCTATTGGTCAAATATTTATTGCTTTTCTTCTAACGAGCGCTTTTGTGTGCTCCTTCCGTAATGTCTCGGTTTTGTACTCACTCTGTCTTCCCGTTTTCACGCCTTTGATCCGAAGCCGCCGCCTCCTCCTGCGACGCCACCTCCTCCCACGACGCCACCTTGCATGCTGAAGTACTCTGTGAAGGACGGGAGTCGCATGGGGGGTGGGGGCGAGCGTGCGGCAACGGCGGCCGTCCGCGGCCGGATGGGAGGTGGGAGTGGCGGTAAAATGGACGGCAGGTCGTCGACGGCGGCCGAGGTGGTTATTATCTTGTGATCGCTGTTCTTCGGCACGTCTGGGACTTTCCGCGGCACCGTTTCCTCCACCGTCTTGACAGGATCCTGAGGGTCAACAATGGTTATGCGTTCGAGAGAAGCAGATTTTTCACGATGTCATCAACAACATCAGAATTTGACAAGACTCACCGAGTGGATGGAGAAGAGCTCGGTGAAGTTGGGCTGCGAGTCTCCCAGGAAAGAGCCGTTGCCGTAGGCGTGGTGCGGGAAGCTCTCGCCGCCCTCTCCTCCTTTGGGACTGGACAGCAGGATCCCGATCTGAGAGGTGCGCACGTGGTACGGGAAGTTCTTGTTGGCGGCCGACGGGCGCGTTATCACCTGGCAAGGTAAGAAAAAAAGCAGCGGGTTGGTTATGTCTCATTAAATTGCTGTGAAAACGCCTTTGTCTGTCCAAAGGCATTTTGGGAATAAGATGAAACAAGTCGAAACCAGGAAGACGATGTGGGCATAGAGGTGGATGCCCAGCTGGATGCCGTTGACGATCTTCTCCCGAGCCCAACGGGGGATGCCGAAGTTGGCGATGAGAGCCATCACCGGAACAGCAAAGAACCTAAAACAAAACCCCCAAAAAATCTAAATGCAATTTGACTCATAGGTGGGCTAAATCAAACTTTGAAATGAAATGAAGTTTGTTTTCTAAAGAGTGGGCTACCAAGAGTCACAAGCCAAAGCATAAAATAAGAGAAAATTAAAAATGTTCAGTCGGGCAAACTTTCAAAGATGGTCTTGCTGCTTGTTTGTTTTTGTTTTTTTCACAGCAGATATCGTTTCCAATTTGATTCTTTCCCAAAGAGCCACATACAGAACAGTTGAAGAGACTTGAAATCAATTCCCTTTGACGATTCAAGTATATTTCTCGCAGAGTGCATAAATAATTCAAAGAAAACGTTCTCGCTGCTGATGGAGGATCTTCCCTGCTGGGAGGAGGACTCACCATAGAGTGTAGGTTGTGAAGAAGGGCACATAGAAGGGCTGCTTTTCGGGGTAGTGCTTGAGTGACACCAGCACGGCGTAGCAGAACCACACATAGGCCAAAAGCTGCAGGCCCATCAGCCCATAGCCCGCCGGGCTGTCGTAGGCGTACAGAACCTCGCCGGGATCAAAGAACTGAAAACAAACAAAAGCTTAACGTTGCTTTGTGTGATCTTTAAAATTGGTGCTCAATTCATACTCCCCTCATGCCACGGCGCTGTCAACCTCATGTTAAACCTCTTCAACAATGGCCATTTTTGGCTGTGACATTGACGTGTTCCTCTTGCATGTCCTCCCACATTTGTCTCTGTCATATATCGCATTTCACGGTATGGCGCGAGCCCGCCGTGACCAGGTTACCCGCCGCTACATAATGCACATGCCCCCGTGGCTCGTCTCCGAGGATCGGAACCCGAGCCGAGTCCCGAGCTGCCAGAATTTGGAACGTAACCCAGTTTTTGGCGGGAGCTCCCTGGAGTGCAGCGCACGCTTTTATATATAGCTGCACGCACGGCATTGGGGTGTTATTAATTTATCAGATTCCGAACATGGCAGTGAGCGGAATCTTGACACAGGAGATGTGGAGATGCATAACTAATGAGGGTGCATGTCAAAGAAGGCAGATCGGGCAACTGCAAGGTCATGAGGTGACCATTTGGGAAACTTGAAGGAAAATGAGCCTATTTTTGCAAGTACACTGCTAACTTCACGTCGGACTTTGGTCCGTGACCAAGGTCGAAACTCAATTTATTTCATAGCAAATCCGTTTTCTCCATTGAAATGCCATTAATCCATCGCAGCTAGAATTGTTTTGTTCCAGCAAACTGCAGCAGGTAATGGGAAAAAAAAAAAGACACTATGCGCTTGCTTCGAACTGTTTGTCATTTCCAGTCACAGTTGAAAACAAAAAGATTCACACCTGTCTTTCATCAAATCACCCCACTTTCACAAGTCCATTAGCTTAATGCTAACACCCAACAACAGACGCGTGGTTGCATTTGGCAGAACCGGTTTTGCTCCATCGAGTCCAAATGTTCAACGCTGTTAAATTAGCGAGAAATAATAGAAGGAGCGGCGTCAGCAGCAGCTGGGCCCCAAAGCAGACATTTCTCATTTGTCCTCCAGGAACCCCGTTTCAAGTGCACCGACAAGAACACTTTTAGCAGCACCAAAGGCGGCGACGTGGCGTCACCGCAGTTTAATGACACAACAGGAGCCCTCAGTCATTATCTGACTTTTACGTGTGTGTGTGTGTGTGTGTGTGTGAGTGAGTACCTCGGCCTCGTAGATGAAGAGGATGACGTAGGTGATTGTGTAGACGGTCATATAGATGCTCAGCTTGATGGAGCCGCTATGGCTGATCCTTGCCCTGAGGTGACAAAGTGGCATCAAAATGTGCAAAACAGCAGTTTAGGCACACAACAGTACCCGTCGGCTTTTACTGGTGAGATGCAAACACAACATAAGATGGCAGCCGCACCTTGTGACAGTGAAACCTTTGCCCAGTAGAATGAGCATGAGCAGGAACACCAGGAAACTGAGTGAGAAGAGTAATTTTCCTAGCGAGACACAAAGACGACACCCCGGAGTATAAAAAAAGGGAAAGAAGGAAACAATCCACTGCACTTGCACACAATTATGAGCGCATTGTTTTTACCGCAAGGCTTTTTGATGGAACTCACCGAGTATTTTCAGGCTGCCGTTGCCGACGCCATCCCGAGCGTAGAGGCCCCAGTAGACGCAGTGGAACAGCAGGCTGAGCACTGGGGGGGAGGGGGGGCTTAGGGTTAGACATAAGCACCCATGCCCTCCTTCAGAAAAATCGGTTTATGTTGTCAGCTACGGAAATAATTTGGCAAGAAAGCATCGCATTGCCCAGGATTCCAGTTTTTGTTTTGCCTTCTCTTTGTGCAACTGTTAGCCGAGTTTATTTCCAGAGCCCACACTGTACCCCCTTTGGGACTTGTTTTTTGCCCTCAGCCTCCTCCTTTTGTATTTTTCTTTCAGCAAAAAAAAAAATCAGACTTCAGCCCTCCCGTTCTGTCTCTCTCTGCTGGTCATGGTTTTAATGTCTCGTGTCTCGTAACAAAATTTGATTTCCATTTGCATACAATTTGATCTCCATCGCCACAAAAGTGGAAGGTGCAAGCCGTCAAAATTTTATGAAGTCGACTATTTACATGTTGTTCATTTTAAATTGAAGCGCAAGATTGATCGATTGATACATGAATTAAACAGCTGTTGCAAATTTACTAATTGGCTCCTTGAAAGAGAACAAGGTGTCCATCCTGAAATTTTACTGAATGCACAATCCTCTCAAATTTTTGTGAGCAGTGAGTACTTTTGCCATCTGGGGGAAAAAACAATGTTAAAAACGAGATGAATTTTGGAGGGAAAAAGGACAACAATTCTGTAAAAGGAATCAGAGAAGGCATGGGTTGTGATTTCAAAAGTGTGTGGGAAGCAAAGGAGATAAGGAGTGAAACCGAGACGAGAGGGCGGGGGTGTCGTCGGCCGCTGCGCTGCAGGCTGCGTTCAATGGCGCCCATTCAGACGTAAATACGGGCCGATAGGATCGGTGGCGCTAAAGTGAGGATTCAAGCCAGTGTGAGTGTACGGCTGGCTCGTCGTCATCTTCCCGCAACCTGAAGCGCCTCCTGCCGTGCTATTGTGTGCATGTGGGACGCAAACACTCACCCTCCACACCTGCGGCTGTCATGAACATTTTGTAGGTGGTGTGGAGAAGCTGTCTGCCCTTCAGATTGTCTGCGGAAAGATACACACAAAAAGGCATGAGGCGACGCAGGTGGCTTCCAAACCACAATGGAAGCAATTGGAGCCAGCATTACGCAGGCATTAATATTTGACGAGCCGAAGCCCTCCTGCTGGGGGAAATTTACAGGTGAGGGGCAGGTCGTAAACAATAGCGCTCGCCGGGTTCTCCGAGAGGACGCTTACGCAACAAACGATCCAGGAAATTGGCCATTTTTCACACACACACACAAGCATCAGTGGGCACTCTGAGTCTCTGCTGGCCTCAAGATCGTCACAGTGTACATTTGAACATTGAGTGCACGAAATTGTAAGAAGTCTTCGTTTCATAATGGTTTTTTTGGCTGTGCTGCTTTCAGTACATGCAGATTTTTTTTTGTCCAATCATATTTCTGCCTCAGTGTGCTGCCATGTCAAGCTAATCTTTTGACGGGTCATCATGCGTTTGAAGTTTGGTCAAATTTAGCACAACATAATGTAGCCAACATGAGACGTGTTGGATCATCCAAAATGTTCTCTCCAGCGCAGATAGAGTTCGTCGAGTGCCGTAATTGCTCTGCAAGGATTCTTCCCGCTAGCATCTATTCTAAGCTGCAATAACTTGAGGAATTCGAATAAAAACGCTGCAGGGGAAGTCACGTGAGCCACATAACAACAGGGAGTCGCTGCTGGAGGTAAAAAAACAAAACCTAAAAGTCCTTGAGGAGCCGATCGCGACGGTGAAATGTTCCATTTGGTCGTCTTGTCTTGCTCAAATGAGACGGAAGCTCAGCGCTTGACCTTGGGATCTTCTTTCGCTTGCTGCTTGCAAGGCAACATGAAGAATGAATCTTGAAAAATGACATTTGAAAAAAGCACGGAGACGCCGCGTGCCAAATGTGACCTGAATGAAAGATGCTATGACGATGAACGGACACTTTTATGCCATCACATCTTCTTAAAATGCATTTTAAAGCACAAATGCTTAGTAATGTGAATGAATGCCACCTACAGGATTGGCGTAGAAACCGGTGATGAACAATTCAACCCAGAAGTATTTGGTCATTTGTATAAATATAATTTTATCTTGTTCCTACAGTTTCTTTGCCTTAAGAGTCACAGCAGAATGAAAAATGGGACAGAAACTGTATTTGATGGAGGTCTCCACTCCACTCTACTCTAGTTAACAATTGCGAAGTGTAAATGGAAGTTGTTCTGCAGCCGCTGGCACTGAAATTTTAAAGTGAACTGATATGAAAATAAGCCCTCCCCCCATTACCTGGTACAAAATAGAAAAAGCGCCACTTTGGTGGAAATTTCATGACTACAAATCTCCTTCAAGGCTTCCAAGCAGGGCTAGGAACACGAGAAGCTACTCTCATGCCATCAAGAAAACATGTCCGGTTTAAAGTCTGGGAAAGGCAGACTTGAAAAGGTACTTACAGGCAAAGTAGCAGGACAGCAGGAAGACCACGGAGAAGATGACCAGGAAGGTGATGTCCGTCTCCAGGATTCCTGAGGACCAGAAATAGAATCGGTAACGAGGGAGAAACAGGCGAAGCGAACTCAGTCGAGAGCACGAGTGGAGAATGGCAAAAATGCTTCCGCTTCCTTCTCGCACTTCATCCGTCATGGTTAATCCATCCATTAAGGACATTTGTCCACTTCACTCTGCTTTATTGGCCGTGCCAACTTGACCGTTTCTCCCGTAATTGCTTCTTTCTGCTTTCTAGCCACGTTGGATAACACTTTTTATTTAGACCGATACCTGAACCAGGATTCACATTTGAGCAAGTTCACTCATAATTTGATCCATAATGACAGATTGCATAAAAGACCTGTGGTCAGTCAGTTCAACACAGAGTTTAATCAATCCAGTTGAAGCTAAAACTTGTTTTGGGGATTTTTGTTGAACCACAACTGTGAAACCGCAACAAAATATTGGCAGATACAAGTACACAAAAAACGTTCAGTACATCGGCCTCGAGAGGGTTCCGTCAGTATCAGCGGCTGGTTATCAGCAGCCTCCACAAGGCATCGATATGTTGAAACAAGGCTGCTATCTGTATTCCCCCCCCCAAGTGGTTTCCGTGGCGCTTACCGAACTCATCGGCGGAGAAGTGCTGCGTCCAGAAAGACTGGCCATTGGTCAGCTTCATCTCGTACTCCAACTGAAGGCCGTCGCCCTGCGGGGTGCCCAGAGAAACGTGCCATCAGATTTCATAAGCTGCTTGGTAGCAGGGGGGTTTCTTTACTCAACTGCACATGTGTGATACTTAATTTTTTTTTAAGACAGTCACTAAAATGCAATTTTCACCCCCTTTTTGAATGCCAGGGGAAACGTAAAAGACTGATAGGAACAGCGCTCCAATATGAGAGAAGACATCATCTTTTGAGGCTCTTTGAGGAAAAACTGCAAATTCAAACTTTTGGAATGAGGCTTGTCACATTTAATACAGGATTTGGACTCGCAAGCAGACAGTAGACATGAGTGGGAAACCTAAAGTCTTAATGTACAAAATGACAAGACGAGGCAACCGTTTGAAGCTGCGCCACGCCACACGGCAGCCATACTGCGGAGAGCCAAACAAAAGATCGCTGCCAGGGGAACGACAGGAAGTGGCAAGATGAGGCGGTTCATCATAACTATGGCAACAGACAGACCTGCATGAACGCCGACTGACGACTCAAATGCGTCGTAAGCGCCGTTTGAATTGGCCTTGTAATGATGTCATCATTGACCACTCGATGGACATAGAGATGGTGGGCCGGCGTCGTTGATTGAGCGGAATTGTCCGTTAAAGTTAACTGATGAGCAACAGCCCTTCGAAGCATTTTGCTGCAGTCATCCATCTCGGCGCTGCCACTTGAACGAAACGCAAAACAAAAGACCACAGCCAAAATGCCATAGCCGATCGGGTTCACGAGGGACAGCGTGAAGGCGCTTGGAAGCGAACAGCCGAAAGATTGCGAGTGACGGGGAGATATGAGTTCTATTTTTTAAAAAAGGTGTGCAATTGGCGCCCAGGCCGAGAGCGGATCTTTCATCTGCACGTCCGGGAGCGTTAAGCAGCGTGTCTATTAGGTGGGCCTGGCGCGACACTAAACGCTGCTCTGCAGGAAGCATCCCTTCTAATCACGTCTACAGCAAAACAAACGAGGCTACTCGCACACGCCGACCAAATGACAAGCGGGCCAACGACGGAAGTGAACCCAGCGCCTGTTCGGGAAAGGGAGCCTTTCATTCCCCGGCGTGGTCATCGGGTGTGCCCCCATTTTACTTTACCGGCCCCAAAATAATTGTTTGCGGATTGCTGTGTGAGAAAAGGGCCAGGACTGGCTTTTTTCAAGATATAGGCCACCACTTACCCCGCATTTGCTGAGCGCGATGTACCACCACCTCTCCCTCACCGAGCGGAAGCTGCGGCCACCCACGCAGCTCAGCACCTCCTCGCCGCCGTCGTCACCCTCAACCTGCCAGAGAGGGCCGACACACACACACACACGCACACACAGAGTCAATGCTGCCGTCACCCAGATCAGAT